>NW_024080674.1:1972512-2126494 GCF_003009895.1 Hyaena hyaena
AAAATAAAAATAAAAATAATAATTAATTAGACTACAGAAAGTGTGCATCAGGGGCTCCTGGGTGGCTCAGTTGGTTAAGCATTTAACTTCAGCTCAGGTCATGATCTCATGGTTTCTGAGTTTGAGCCCCATGTCACACTCTCTACTGTCAGCACAGAGCCTGCTTGGGATCTTCTGTCTCTCTCTCTCTCTCTCTCTCTGCCCCTACCCCATTTCTTTCTCTCTCTCTCTCAAAAATAAAGAAACAATAAAAAATTTTAAAAAAACAAATCATGCATCAGAGTTAGTCAAATGGGAAAGACAGACAGACAGACAGAAAGACAGAAGCAGGAAGGAAGGAAGGAAGGAAGGAGAAATCACCTAAATAGCAAAGCCATGAACAACACATACAACAAAAGGAGGGAACAAGGCATCATGAAAAACCCCAAATTTCAAGTAAGAGAATGGGGACAGGAGCCCTGAGTCTCCAGTGGGTCAGACTCTGCAGGGAAGAGGCAGAGGAAAGAAGTGGGGTGTCTGTAGATCCCAGAACAGGAGACACTCTAGAGAGTCAACAGGAAGTCACTGGCAAGCACAGTGGGCCAGTGTGGGGCAGCAAGCAAAGCCGTGAATGCTGTGACCCCTCTACAGCCAGCAAGTGCCAGAGGTCACGTGAGCTCAGAGAAGGAGGATTACCCAGGCCACATGAACCCTGCACAGCAACCAGCCAACATCCCCTTCTGGGATCGGGGGCCCCATCCCAAGGACAGTCTACTGGGAAGAGATTCAAAACTGAAGGTTCAGATAGAAGTGATTGTGGGGGAAGGAGAGAGGTTGGAAGAAGAGCCAGAAAAATCTCGGAAAGGAAGCCACCATACTTGCAAGGTACCTAAAGACAGAGATGCGGAGGCTCTGTGGGATCGGAAAAAGTATCCCAAGCCGCATTTCCTTCTTGAAGTTCGGGACAATTAATTTCATATAAAAATGACAACAGAAAAGTATTGAGGTCAGATCCCTTGCAACATTACAAGAGGGAGAAAAAGAGAACCAAGAACCAGTAACATTTTACAGAAGATGAAAGAATCTCAGAAAGATATGCCCACAAAACAGATCAAACCTGCAGCCTGCTACATTATACAATAAAATTATACAGTATCGGCGGGGGGGGGGGGGGGGGGGGGGGGAGAGGACTCAAACAGCACAAATCAGAATTAGATAACTCAGAAATGAGGCTAAAGAGCACAAGCAATACTTACAAATAAAAATATCATTTAAAAACTGAAAAACTGAGCTATAAAAATATGTAAGATTAGAACAATGAGCACAAACTTTAGCACAGTCTACAATGCCTTAAGACAAACAAAAGGCTGAAAAAGAAAGTTTTAAAAATTAAAAATAAACAAAAGGAGATAAAAAGTTTCCAATGAGAGGACAAATGTTAAAGATAAGCAGAGAAGATTTTTATTAAAGGAATGGAAAAGGGGATTCCTGAAAGAGAAAACCAGTGCAAGAAACAAATTCCAAAATATGTAATGTAAGAAAGGTTTCCTAAAAGTCAACAACATAGATATTTGAAACTATTGTTGAAAGGTGCACCGTGTACCTGAGAAACAGCAAACTGATCATCTCCGAGATATATTCAAATAAAATTTGTTGGGCTTTCAAGCAAAGGAGTATCATTAGAGCATTTAGACAAAAAAGGAAAGTTATTTATAAAGGACAGAAAATCATTGTCATTAGATTTTTTTTGACAGTAACACGTTATGCCAGAAGAAAATGAAGTACCATATTTAAGATATTTTAAGGAAAGAAAATCTGAGCTAAGGATTTTATATCCAGCAAAACTGACTTCCTTGTTAGAAGGGCACAAACTATTATCATCATGCAAGAACTCAGGGCAAAAATCAGAACGTCTGCAAACCAGAGTTCTAGTGCTTTCCAATGTGGGGGCATGAGCCACAGTGCTGAGTCGATAGGACTGAACAGAAGCAGCAGAGGAAAGAAATGGGGTGTCTGGTGGATGTGAGAATAGAAAAAATCCTTAGTGCTACTTGAGAAATCTACCAGAAAATGAGCTTCAATCAAAATGACTAGAACGATCGACAAGAAGACTTGGCGTGGAGATGAAACATACAAATGCCTATAGGTTTGAAGATAAAGGAAGGTTGAGGGGGAGAATGTAGTATGCAAACACCACGTGCTCACACCCTATGGATATACAACAATAATACAGAAGGGGCGAGGATATTGAATGGAGAAAACATGTGAAAAATAATTTTAACATTTTTAAGTAATCATAGTGGTTACAGTGGTATTAGTACTCTTATTCCGAGACGGTTGTAGAATTGGACACACAGGAAGTGAGTAATTATGAGATTATTATAATTTCATCATCCCCTACATCTTTGAGAACCAAAATTCTCAGCAAGGAAGAGGAAATACAAATATAACATAGAAGAGCTTCAGTGAAATCCTGTAGTGCTGAATCTGAATTGGAAGGATCAGTAGAAACTCATATGGTATTCTGTCTTCTTGGTTCTGTATTCTGTGAACACCTAAAACCAATGACCAGCCAACTAGAAGGGACATCCCTAGCACACAGATTATGGTCTTGAAATAACCACTTTTAAAGAGCTGGGGTGGGGGGTCAGGGATATGGAGGAAAGAAGGAAAATGTAGGTGATTAAGAACATCTTATGCAAGAAAGTGAAGGAGCTATCAGGGCCATGTCAGAAGTACTCAGGAATCCACTTGCAAAGTTTCCCACTGGCCAAAAAAGGAGTAATCTGAGCTTCATTGAGATAATTACAAAGGACTGAAACCTATCACATCCCTCATTGTGTCATAATGACATTAGTAATCATAATAATAGTAACACTACTAATAAAACTAAATGGTCTCCTAACTAAATGGAAGATGATGGAGAAACCAATTTATTATGCCAAAAACTGATCAAGAAAAAGAATGACACATTCATCTGCCTTTTCTATATAAACTTGCAGGAGCTTCTAGGAAATCAAATGGAAGATGACACAAAGTATCTCTTCTTAAAAGTATTTCAGTTTACATATATACGTATATATATATGTAAACATATCTGCATTTTACAAGCCAGAGTGAAAAATCTAATGTAAGCATCATCCATTAGGCTGTGTCAACAGCTATGACACTAGAGGAGAGAAGATCACACATTTCATGCCTCCTGATGAATGGATATACCACCACCAAAAGTCTGGGCAGAGAGGCTGGACCCAAATCTGACCAAATCTCTAGATTTAAATGTCAATTCAGGAAATACAGTGGACACAGGAACATTCTCAGCTGCACCAAGAAGATGTGATCACAAAATCCAGACTGTGGGAAACTACAGGTTAAATGGCCTGGGTCCTCCACAAGTAAACTGCAGTGAAAATAAAGAAATGGAGAGGGAACCTGTAGATTCAAAGAGACTTAAAAGACATAATGACAACAACACAAAAAGAGACAAGGCCTAGGGATAAACACTTGAGTGATAAAAATATTTTAAAAACTCAAGGATATTACCACTGTGAAAGCCAAGATTAGGAGTCCGTAAATTTCCCTGCAGTAAATATTTTCTAGGCATTGAAGTTCAGACAGTCTCTGTTGCCACCACTCAACCGTGCCTTTATGAGGCAAAAGCAGCCAAAGACAGAAGGTAAATGAATGGGCATAGCTCTGTTCCAATAAAGCTTTATTTACAAAAACAGGTGCAAGCCAAGCCCTCCATAAGATCACAGTTGCTTTGGGGCAGAGAGAGGGACTGTGAACTGGGAAATAGTACATGAACGGGCTTCTCGGGTGACCAGGAGACTTTTATTTCTTGAGCTGAGTGGTTGTTTATTATAAAGGTGTTTAGTTTACATGATTGCATTAGGCTATATAATTCTTACATGTGGTTTTCAGTATGTGTTTTTTTAAAAAAGTAAAATCAAGTGACTCATGTAGACAGTGACTAAAAACCTACTATTCAGTTTTCCAATGAAAGATGACAAGTACTTGCTCTCCGTGTAATACTTTTTCTTCAAAGAGGCCAAGTGAGCTAACGGTGGCTGAGGCAGAGTGTCTGGGCTGTGATGACATCACTGGGATTTGATCCCAGTTTCACTGGAATTAACTGTGACAGTTACATTGGGTGTCAACTTGACTAGGCCACAATACTCAGGTATTTGGTCAAATACAACTTTAAATAAATGTCACTGTGGGGCTTCCTGGGTGGCTCAGTCATTTAAGCGTCCAACTTCGGTTCTGGTCATAATCTCATGGTTCATGAGTTCGAACCCCTGGTTGGGCTCTGTGCTGACAGCTCAGAGCCTGGAACCTGCTTTGGATTCTGTGTCTCCCTCTCTTTCTACCCCTCCCCCACTCATTCTCATTCTCATTCTCTCTCTCTCTCTCTCTCTCTCTCGAAAATAAATATCAAAAAACAATTAAATGTCACTGTGAAGGTTATCTTTTAGGTATGCTTAACATTGAAAGCAGATTTTTAATAAAGCTGGTTACTCTCCATTTGTGGATGGGCCTCACCCAATCAGTTGAAGGCTTTAAGAAAGAAAACTGAAGTCACCCGAGGCAGAGGGAATTCTTCCTCCGGGTGGCCATCGGACTCCAGCTACAACATCATCTCTTCCCTGGGTCTGCAGCCTG
This sequence comes from Hyaena hyaena, assembly GCF_003009895.1. NCBI lineage: Eukaryota > Metazoa > Chordata > Mammalia > Carnivora > Hyaenidae > Hyaena > Hyaena hyaena. The sequence goes on from NW_024080674.1 coordinate 1,977,157, forward strand.
CCAGCCTGCTCTGTATGTTTCAGACCCAGCCCCACAATCCCTTGGGCTCATTCCTTAAAATACAGCTCCCGTTGGTTCTGTTTCTCTGGAAAGTCATGACTCATACACTAACCACGTGACCTTGAAGGAGTTACCTGCCTTCTCTGTGCTCTGGGTGCTTCATTGCTAAAGTGGGACAATAATTGCAACAAACACAAAGCTTTCAAAGGTAGTTTCTTGCCCCACTTGGGAGGAACCCAATTCATATTTTCCCCCTCGTCCTGACACAATAAAAGGCTGCCAGGAGGGCTAGCAGCCACCTTGACCATGAAGATGAAAGCCACATGCTGAGGGAAGGCAGATAAGCAAAAACAAAGGAGCCCGGGACCCTGCTGTCGTCACTTACGCATCACACCTGGTCATGAGAGAAAACCGCTAGGTTGAGCCAGAAAAATCACGATGGTTCAACTTAACACACCCAACCCTACCCTTCACCTTTGTAGTCAAGCAGGAAACGACAGACAGAATAATGAGCTAATAGGTTGTACTTGGAGCGATGCCTAGACATAGACATTGTTATTGTTACCATTGTGTGCCGTCCCTCCATGTTGGATGTACCACATTGGCTCAATGACACTGCAGCAACAGCTCCAGATAATCATCTCAGCCTCGACTCCGGGGAAGCGAAAGCTTGTCTCTCCCACAGGCAGCCAACAAAAGTCTTAGTCTTGGTTCTCGATGGTCATGGAAAATGCTGCTCTAGCTTAGACCAGTGAGGGCCCAGGCCTGACGCTGACGGTTGGGGGTGAGGGTGGCCTGATTTAGCAAATAAGAACACAGGCTGCCCAGCAAAATTTGAATTGTACATACACAATGAATTATCTTTATGTCCTGTGCAGTATTTGGGAGACAGCTGTAGTAAAAAATTAGGTACTGTTTATCTGAAATGCAGATTTCACTGGGTATCCTCTATTTTCAGCCTAATTGAGGCTCATCGCATCCAAACACTTGAACTGGGAGCTCTGATTCATTCCATGAAATTCTGGGGCTGTCTGACTGAAAACAGGTGACAGGGCAGAACACACATGCACAGACACACACGCACACACACGCTTGTGAATGTCCTCTCCAAACAACTTCTAGAAACTACAAGCTGAATTATCTACAACCTAGAGATCTGGGGAGAGAGGTAAGACCCGAAAAAGCAGGATGTAAAGCATTAAAAAAAATCCTACTTCCATCTAAGATAGATGTGATCCAACCACACCGATGTTTATGACAAAAATTTTCTATTTCTTTTCCTCCAGTCATTCACTTGCTGGATGAAACCCCCAATAAGACAGAAAGGAAATCATAGCACAGAGTATAAAGATTCAGAAAGAATATAATTATATGATAGGTGTGTGTGCTCTAAGCTTGCTCATATCTATCTTTCTTAAAAATAGATTGCATAAAGAAAATCTCTGATTTCATAGAAAACAATAATTATGTCAGTTATACTAAGAAAAGAATTATAATACTTAGAATTTGGAATACTCAGTAACTCACAGTTTGGTATTCTGCATGTTTGTTGCAAACTGGAATGTTCTGGTATGATAAATAGCAATATGTATATGTGGGTATGTGTTTGTGTACACACTTTATATACATCTATGCATACGGCCTTAGCCTGTGATCCAGTTGGATCTAGAAAAATCCATTTTTGAGCTATGATAGGAATTAACAATATCATGTGAGTTTCAGTGGTCTTAAATTAGACAGCTCTGAGGATGCCAGCATTCAAGTCCTTTGATTTTATGTAACTGACACCTTCTTCACAGTACTTTAGTCAAGCAGACTCTACAACAATTAAATAAGAACAAAAGGCATCTAGTACTGACATTACTGCAAATATATATAGGATGTATACTTAATTCTCTCTGCCTTTATAAATTCCACTAACAGCCTAAGCATAGCCTCGGTTCTCTTGTCCTTCGTGAAGACTCAAGCTCTGTGATCGTGGGGAAATCAGATGCAGCTCTTTCCAAAACGTGGTATTTCAAAATGGACACAGGAGTTTGATATAGGACAACTGAAAATCATTTTGGTTCTAAAAAGAAACTTGAAGGAAATCTGTTTTGAAAACCGCCTCCCTGAATGGGGAAGAAGGCAGTATTCATCTATTCATTCATCCACGTTTCCATTCATTCATCCTATGTTAACTGAGCAGCTATTTTGTGCCAAGCACTAAGCACTGGGGACACAGGAGGGTATAGGGCACGCTGTCTACCCTTCTGGGAAGAGACGACCCCACCCTGATCTTCCAGGCTGCTCGCTTCCCTAGCCTCTGATGTGCTTCACGTGTTTTGCTCTCCCGTCCACTGAAAAATGCTAAGGGGAGCTTCTTGGAGTGAGATACGATTTGCCGTGGTTGTCCAAATGCTAGTATGTTCCCCTCTTGTACAAAACATTTTAGAGGAGACACAGATACACATTTTAACTATTTCATTAGCTACATATTTTTTTATCAGTGCGTACCTTTTATACGGGTTGCCATTTCTATTTCCTTTTACAACAGATTTTCATTATTCAAGACAGAGTTAGAGACAAAGGTAAAGTGAAAAATAATAACGGGGCATGTGGATAGGCAGCCTGATGTTAAGTGACTCACAAGTGGGGAACATTGTTTTGTGTAACTCTGGGGACCCCAGAGAGAATCTCACCTGCTCGAATTCCTCCTGGCGGGTCTGCTTGGCGCCCAGATGCCTTTCATTTGGGAACAAAGTCACAAAATCCTTCGGCACATATTGCAAGGTAAGATGTAAGGGCAAATGCCCCGGGGAGAAAGAGCACATTATGCTTATATGAAAACACAAAACTGGGCGACGCCAGGCTTTCCAACGTTTGTAGGGGACGCCACTGTCAACCTGGAAGGTGTCTGGGAAGGGGTTAAAGGGCAAAGAGAAGCGGTGGGCGGGGTTTCCCCAGGTGAGCTCCGAGGGCGATTGTACAGTGATGCTTAGAGCAACCAAAAGAATCCAGAACATTCTTGGTTCTTTATGGAGAGCAAAGTGCTTTCCACACGTCCTTCAGTCTCCCTAAATAATAAAACCATTAAGCAGTACATTGTACATTTCAGGACAGATATGACCAGAGTCATTAAGCGACTTGCCCCAAATCACTCAGCCATGCCAACTAGTGTCCAAATGTAACTTCTCTAATTCCATCTTCTGTCTTACATTTAGAACATGATTCATCTACTTTAGGGACCCTTGCAGCCCTTTGCGACTCTCCAGTGGGCCACAGACCAGCGACGTTGGTACCACCTGGGAGCCTGTGAGAAATGCAGTATCTCGTGCCCCACACCAGACCTGCTGAATCAAAATCTGCATTTCACAAAGCCCCCAGGTGATTCATGTGCGCATTAAAGTCTGAGAAGCACTGCTGAAGCCTTCCCTCCGTTCATCCAAGACAGGAAATTGATTTAAAAAAATAATAACAAAAAAAAGAAGAAAACCGCAGACAGGAAGGATACTAACCCCCACGGACAAAGGCGAGAAGAAGGAGGGAGGGAAGGAATGAATAAAAGGGGTAATCACATAGCAATCTGGAAATACAGATCTCATTTCAGAAAACACCATGGAAATATCCTGTTCCTAGTCTCATTTTGAGCACCAATGTTTCCCATTTCCTAGGAAAGGGGGCAACCAGCCAGAGCACCTCTGTTTTGTATAGGTGGGTTTGAATGTGCCACAGAACCCCCAGCACCTAATGAAAGCCTTTTAAGTAAACCTCATGAAGCTCTAATCTCACGGAGCCCATCCGTGTTCTTCTCTGCTTCTCTCTTCTTATTTAATTTTTAATAAGAACACTTCCATGCGGCTCGAAAGCACGGCTCAATTAAGAAATATTCCTACCAGGCATCTTTGAAATCTTGCAGCATTCTCTTCCTTCTGTTTCTTGATGACCCTCGGTTTGGTTGCGCAGGGCGGTTTATGGGGAGGAGGGGAACCACCAGAGCTTATTTTTTAATTGCAAGTTCAATTTCACACTGTTCTTTGTGAAATGGCAAGACTGATTTTCAAAGACAGAGCCGCAACTCGTACATCTGCTGCCAGAAGGCTGCAGTGGAATATCTTAGGATTGTATTTTGAAATTTCAAGTGGCATCTTTGATCTGATTCCTTAGGTATTAGATGTCCTTGAAGTTATATCGAGGTCATGAGAAATAATTTTCAATGAAACAATTGTTTCTGAATCCTATAACCCCAACTTCAAGTATCTTAAAGTAATCTAAACTTAAGTCCCTTATAACGCTGTAGGGTTTATAACGGAAGAAATATCGCCTGGTTCTTCCTGGCAAAATTTACCTTGCATTAACGTTTCCTTTCTAAAGTCCAGTTTCTAAAGATTTAAATCTAGCCACAAATTTTCACTATATGCTCATAGTTTTCAGCTGAGAATTCACAGTCTCATCTGTATCAGTATATTTATACATCAAAGTACATACACGCAAGCACGTGTGCGTGCGCGCGCGGCAACAACAAATGGTTCTGCCCGCGTTGGTTAATTTCAAAAGCACAAAAGAATAATGTTTAATGTACATAATTATGTATTCATTATTTTCATCTGTAATCCATTCTCTGTCTGAAATGTAAGCAATCTTACTAAACTAGGCATAATGTAAATGGGACAATTATATATAGAATCATGAGGGGGGAAAAACAGTTAAAATAGCAGTAAGGCAGACATCACCATACATCACAGTTACAGCTACACTGACCATCAATTTTAACTTTGCCTATCCTCGTGGAAAAGACAAAAAGAAAACATACTTTACTATACGTCTCATACTTCATCATAGGAAAACATATACAAATGCATCAGAAGTAAAATGTTTTCATGCCCAAAGGAAATCTTCACCCAGATCTATATTTGGGGGACCTCAAGTGACCTAACAGCCAATGCCTTCAAATTTGGCTACACGAAAGATAAAATACAGCAATGTGGATTTCTGTTTGAACAATCCTTGTAAGAATATCTCGGAGAGAGGATTTCTGTGGGTAGATGAGGTAATGCTGTCCAAAGTTTATAAAATGGGGAGATGTCAAAGACTCTGGAGCAGATCTTACAAAATGTCAAATCCTTTCAAATACCAGGGGTACCTGGTAAATTCATCAAGTCTACTTCCCGGTTTAGCTAAAGTGCTAATATTCCAGTTGACTTTGCCAGAGACTCAGTGTCTTTAGAAACGAAATATTTCAAAGTAATGATTAAGCTTCCTGCAGTAAAAATTTAGGAGCTTGAAAGATTATTGAACTCAGCCACAAAGCATCTTTTTAAACCTAAGTTTACGGACAATGTATAGAACATAAAATTTACCCACTTCAATGATTTTTAGTAAATGTACCGAACTGTGCAACTATCACCACAATCCAGTGGTGGGACATTTATCACCCCAAAAAGATCCCTCATGCGCATGTACAGTTCATCCCTACTCTCACCCCCTATCCTAGCCAATTACTAACCTACTTTCTGTCTTTTTAAATTTGCTTTTTTGAATATTTCATATAAATGAAATCATATAATGGGTAGTTCCTTATGTCTGACTTCTCTTGCTTTGCATGATGTTTTTGAGATGCAACCAAGTCATAGCACGTATCAGGACTGTCTTCCTTTTTACTGCTAACTAATATTCCACAGTGTGGATATACCGCATTTTATGTGGACATACCACATGCCCATTCACCGCTTGCTAGACGTTTGGGTTGTTTCTAACTTTGGCCACAGTGATGCTGACCCAGGTTCCGGAGTCACGTGACATGCAAGAGCTAAATTAGGAACCAGTTTTGCCAAATCTTAAAATAATTTTCTTCATGTCCCCTGTTTTCACCCTGTCCCTTAGCTAATGCAAGAGCTAATACTTACTGAAGACTTAGGACATTTGAAGCTTATTATGAGTTCACATTTGAACCCTCTGGTGATTAATTACTCAAGATCATGAAGCCAGAAGCACTCAAAACCTAACAGTTTGACTCTAGAGCCTGCCTGTAACGTGGTACTCCGCTGCCTCTTTAGGGCACCATGCTGACCCCCCTTCCTCGGGGAAAGTCTCTTCCTGATCCCCAAACAACTCCGACTCCTGTTATAGGTCACATAGACCTCGGTGCTGCCGCAGGACCCTCTGGTAATTAACATTTCATGGTCATACTTCATTCCAGGCTGCAGGTTCCAGAAAGATAGGGAATTAGACTCAGCCCTTGTTTCTTCTCGGTTTTACCCCAGGCCCTGCCCTCTTCGGGCCAATTATTGGCATTCAACAAACATGTGTCGAACAAATGAGTCATGTCTTATTAGGATAACCTCCTAAAGTTCACGTGAGGGTAGGTTTGATAGTTGCTAAGAATTCCAAAAAACAGTATGAGATTTCTACTTTCATTAGATCATTTAGTATAAGCACTTAAATATTGGCACGTACTTGTCATATACAAAAATTTTGACTTTGGCATATTTTGATGATAAGCAGAGCCCTTAGAAGTGAGTTAACCAATGGGCCGGTTTCCTTTAATGGGGTTAAAATACCAAACCCATGTCACGATCTTAAGAGAGGATGAGTCTCTCCTGGCTATCAGCAAGAAATGCTTTTGCCTACACACCTATTGTGCTATTGATAATTTGGGCCCAATTGTACTTTGTTGGGGGAGGAGAGGGAATCTGTCCTGTACACTGGTACCATCTCAGGTCTCTATCCACTCGATGCCAGTGGCACCTGCCCTTCACCCCCACCCCAGGTGAAGATCAGAATGTCTGCAGTTGTCACCACAAGTCTCCTGGAGGGCAGACTTGCCTCAGTTGGGAACCACTGGCCTCGGCATTTTTCTGAGTATGTATTAGCTCAAAGAATCATAACAACCCCATGAGATAGGTATCATCATCATCCCCATTTCAGAGATTAGGACACAACAAAACAAGCTTTACCCCTGCGACTTCAATTATCCAAGGTCACAGATATGGCACCAGAGGCCGCCTCCTTATCCAATTCACTCTGTGCTGCTTGTGGCTGGTTACAGGGGAACACTGTGGTCACTCCTCGCTGCGTGAAAGGCAGGCGACCCCAACAGCACATCTGGCTGATACGAATCCCCATCCATTGCCTTCATACAGTCAATGAGTAAATCCATGTCACTGGCTTAGAACAGTGCCTGGGACACAATAAGAACTACCTCAGCTACAGCCATTAAAATCATTATTATTCCCTGGGTCTGAGCACATTGCCGCTCAAATGAAACTTGGGTTTATTAACAAGAGAGAAGCTTGGGCTGGATGTCATTCTGGAATATAGTCTATAATAGCATATGACACTGTCAGCAGCACCCCTATTTTCTAAAGCCAGGGGATCAATTTCATATAATAGCTCTACTAAGATATTGAAACATAAGTAAAATAGGAAGGGAGTTAATAGCCCTCTCTTATATCTTATATCATTTCAAACTGGAAATCCATCCATCACGAGAACTTAACTGTTTACTGTGAGTTTGGAAGTAATAATATGTCACAGGCTTTAAGAAGCATTAAAAGCTTGTGTTTTATTCGAGGCAGATTCAACATACTTCATCTATTCCTTCTGTTCACAAAGCCAAAAACCAAGGAGAAAATCACGATGCAGATAGAAACAGATGCCATCGCTAACCACTTTCCCACCAGAGTAAGGATCAGTGACTGAAAATTGTGCCCAAATAAATGAGTAAGAATTTATTTATGCATTAAACTATATATATATGTATATAGTTATCTATATAGTGAGATATATATGTGTGTCTGATTCGAGGTCACACTCTGAATCAGACAGAGTTCAAGACACTGAGAAGAGAGCAGTAAGAAAACCAGACAAAACTGCCTTCCCTCCTAGAGTTTACATGGTAGTGAGATACAGACAATGAACAAGGTAAGTATAATCACCTCGGATTTGAACTTGGGGTGGAAAGAGCCCATTGTATTTTGGCTTCCTTTCTTAAATGATATGGAAACAAAAGCTTAGATGAGGTTAATGAAGGCTGGAAAAATGTTATAGACCACATCAAGCCAGGAAAATGCTGATGAGCCCCTCATTTTATAAATAAGGAAATTGAGTCCCAGACAAAAGAACTGCTTTGCCCATGGTTACTGTGTAGTAACCAGAAATCTTTCTGACACAAAAAACAAAACAAATGAAATACTCAAACTGAACTCACTTAAACCAAAAGGAGAGTAATTTAGCTCCTAGAGCTAGCATGTACAATGGGTAAATCTGGGTTTCAGGTAAAATCCAGGGCTTCAGACTGTAGTGTTGGGACCCTGGCTCTCTGTCGATCTCTCATTTCTGTTTCTTTCTCTGATCGGTTGACACTCATCGAAGCTCACCCTGTAAGTTGACAAAAATGACCACCGGCAGCTCCTGGCTACCAGGCAACATAACACAGTCTCCAAGACTTCAGCTCTGCAATTGACAAACTCAGACCTCAGCTCTATCATTTGCAAGCTACGTGACCTCTGGCGTATTCCTTTACCTCCCTGGGCCTCGGTGTTTCCATCTGTGAAATGGAGACACATATGAGTACACCTCACACAGGGTGTCATGAAAACTGAAAGAAAGTTCATTAGTTCCAGTGCAAGGAGCTTCTCCTTTCTCAATAACTCATATGAGGCAGGAAAAGTAATCCTGCCTGGGTTGTGTGCTTGCTCCTGAACCACTGAAGCTGAGGTCGTAGAACACTCCCACTGGCCAGGCCTGGTCATGGTCCACATCGGAGCCATGGATGCACAAAGGTGGATGCAGTTTGAATCCCACAAACTGCAAATGGGGGGAAATGGATCCCCCAATGAACAGGGGTTGATACCAGATGGGATGCTAGACAGACAGGCTAAGTAGCTATTCATTCCAGAGAGCTCTGGACATGTAGGGAACTGAGGCATGGAGACATGGTAATTGAAGAAGTTACCAGTGGAAATACAGTGGGGAGAAAGGATGAAGAGGAGGGGGGAGCCTCTGTGTCTTTATGTCAATATAGGGAAAGGGGCCCCCGGGACACAAAACCAAGTTTAATGAACTTTTCCTCTGACATCCTTTCTTTGGGGTGACATTTTTGGCGGGAGCAGATGGGGTGTTGACTTTGTGGTTACATTTCTTTCTGAGAGCTGGCTGTTATGTTGCCCATTTTCTCTGTCCAAACGTGGGGGAAATTCCTGAAACTTGATTTTATACCTAATGTGACAAATTGGTTTTTATGTGGGACCAAATTGACTTTCAGACGGCCTCATTTCACCTCACAAATTTTGGCAAAGTGAAAGTAAGCTGTCCAATATTTAACAATAAAGAGACTTCTGTGGTACCTGGGTGGCTCAGTTGGTTAAGTGTCTGACCTTTAGTTTGGCTCAGGTCATGACCTCCCAGTTCATGAGATTGAGCCTCACGGCATTAGTGTGGACCCTGCTTGAGATTCTCTCTCTCTCTCTCTCTCTCTCTCTCTCTCTCTCTCTCTCAAAACAAATTTAAAAATAAAAGAATAAAGAAACTTCAAATTAATCACAAATTTCTGGTTCCTCTCTTGACAAATTTAGACATTTGTGCACTTTGGGACTGAATTCCCACACGGACATTGATGGAGTTGAGTTGCTCCTTTGGACAAAGTCAGGATATTCTAGTGCCTTGCTGCTCACTGTGACCAGTGGGAACTTATTAGAAAGACACAATCTTGGGCTCCATTCTAGATCAGAATGAACAACATCTCCAAGTTAGTAGAAGGCATACTCGCGTATGGGAAGCACTGCTCTGTCCCCCCTTGGGCCCCACGCACCTCCCTCATGGAGGTCAGGACCCAGACAGTGGTGGGGCCAGAGAAGGGATGGAGGGTATGAAACTGAAGGCCTCCTTCTCAGGCTCAGGCCGGTGCCCCCCTCGGGCTGTGCAAATGCAGCATTTGCTCACACAACCTGAGAATGGACACAGCCTTCAGTTGTGTGCCTTGCACACATCTCCTGCCTGACTCCAGTGCAGGCCTTGTTGAGGGTCTTTAACTTACTGTCAATGACCTATTTCTATAGTGTTTGGAAAAGAAGGAGTCACAGAAATATCTAGTACAACTCCATATTTTTGCAGCTGGAAACCTAAAACTGAAAAAGGGATGCAAGTGGCCGTGAGTTGAGCATCTGATCGATGACAGAGGAGAAAATCAGGGTGTTTTGTCGTTAGGGCCACTCCCCGCCGCACCCCAGAGGCCCCTCTTCCTCACTGACCCCAGCTTCTGGATCCACGCATAGAAAAGTGTCAAGATCTTGGAAGTAGGTTAAGGATTGCGAAAGTAACATTTTTACTCTTTAATCAACAGATCATTACAAATGGTTGCTTATTGATCAATAACTTGGTGGCCAAAGTAATACGGATATAAGGGAACTTGAGAGGATATTTTCTTTTACTTGATGAGAAAGTCGATTTTTAAAACAATCAAAGGCAAAGATTTCCTAGAGTCAACACCAGATCCATATAGGGGGAAAAAATGATAAATTGGCCTTGATCAAACTTAAGCAAGATCCTGTGGGGAGAATAAAAAGATAAGCTTTTGACAGAAAAGAAATATCTAGAAATCACGTATCTAATGAAAGACTTGTATCCAGATTCCATAAAGAATACCCAAAATGTAATAATCAAAAGGCAAACCAGTACAAAAGGTGGGCAGACAGTTCAAGAGCCACTTCGCCGAAGAACACCCTAAGGAAGGATGTAAGTCAACATGTGAAAATGTTGTCACTGGTCATCAGGGAGATATAAATTAAAATTTCAATGAAGTACATAACTGTTTAAATATCTAAAATTGGGGTGCCTGGGTGCCTCAGTCAGTTAAGTATCTGACCTCAGCTCAGGTCATGATCTCATGGTTTTTGAATTCAAGCCCCACGTTGGGCTCTGTGCTGACAGCTCAGAGCCTGGAGCCTGCTTGGGATTCTGTGTCTCCCTCTCTCTTTGCCTCTCCCCCTCTCATGCTATGTCTCTCAAAAATGAATAAACATTAAATAAATAAATAAATAAAATTAGCCAGCTGGCCAAACTACATGTTGATGATGGACTCACACCACATGGCTGGTGGGAGTATAAAATAATTGAATATCAATTATATCTCAATTTTTTTAAAACACATACTAAGAGAATAATAACAACAAATATTCAAACATCCCATTCACTTGGCCTCATGGTTGTTTCTTTTTTATTATTATTATTATTATTATTTTTAAAGCTTATTTATTTTTGAGAGAGAGAGAGAGAGAGAGAGAGAGAGAGCATGAGGGGGGAGGGGCAGAGAGAGAGGGAGACTGAATCTGACGCAGGCTCTAGCCTCTTAACTGTCAGCACAGAGCCTGACGCAGGGCTAGAACTCATGAACCATGAGATCATGACCTGAGCAGAAGTCAGACACTTAACTGACTGAGCTACCCAGGCAGCCCATGGCTGTTTCTTTAAACACAACACACCATGTATCTACTGCTCAGAGATTTCACATTCGCTGTTCCCTCTGCCTATAGTGCTTTTCCCCAGATATTCCAAAAGCTTGTTCCTCGATACCTTTTCTGTCTTTGCTCAAATGTCACATTCTCTCCATGTAAGCTTACTTACTCCCTTCCTCCAGAGCTCTCCTTTCATATTCCCAGCTGTATTTCCCTGCCCCCCACTTAATATCTGGTGTATATTTTGCATCTTTATCTAGTTAAGCATCAGCCTCTGCCCTCAAAATGTAAGCTGTCTGGGAGCTGGGAACCATTGACTGTTTTTATTCAGTGCTGCATTGCCAGTGCCTGGAATGATGCCCGATGCAGGTGTTCACAGGCACCTTATGGTAGCATTTTTGTGCCTCCATGACAGGTGTGTGTCATGAGACTCCACTATGACAAAAGCCACTGACCGAAATTCTTTTTGAGCTACCAGTTCACACAACATTCGAAACCCCAGAGTCAATATGTGCTAATAGAGACAACAGCATTTTATAAGCTGCAAAGCACTACACTATTATTTTTTTTCAGTAATCTCTGTGCCCAGTGTGGGCCTCAAACTCATGACCTCGAGATCAAGAGCCACACAGTCTACTGACCAAGCCAGCCAGGTGCTCCAGCACTACATTATTATTAATCACAAGACTTACATGAATTTTATGATTCTGGGGTGATTTAATTCTGAGCAAGTCACTTCAAAGTGCCTGGACCTCAGTTTACCCCCTGTAAAATAGCAGTTTAAACTCAACAATGTCTAGCATCTTTAGGGCAGTTAGGCATAGTGCCAGAGAATATAGATTGTTACTAAACAGACCTGGGCTCAAATCTTGGCTATGCCCAAAACACTTAGGGATCTTGGGAAGTCACTCACTTCCTACATCTCAGCCTCACTTTCTACATCTGTAAAATGGGGGCAAAAAATGTCCCTGCCTCTTTGGAAGGCATTAAGAATAAAATGAGAGGGGATCCTGGGTGGCTCAGTCAGTTAAGCATCCACTTCTTGAGTTTGGATCACAGTTCCTGAGATCTAGCCCCATGTCAGGCTCCATGCTGATAGTGCAAACAGCCTGCTTGGGGTTCTCTCTCACCCTCTGTCTCTGCCCCTTCCCCACTCACACTCTCTCTCTCTCAAAATAAATAAATAAACAAAACAAAACAAAAAAAGGATAAAATGAGATAATACCTGAAAACCACCAGGTATACAATACGTATCCAAACAGTGATATGTATTATAATATTGTGTTTTCCCTTTTTCTCATCTTTAACACAATGTTGCTTTTATTGGATATTCCAGTCCCTTCTACCTTCTAGGAGAATTTTATTTCAATTTTAATTCAAATGCTTATAAATCTTGAAAGCGAATGAATTAAAGCTGCTAGCCAGTAAAACTCAATTCAGTATAAATGCTCCCAGGTAGAAAGTTTCCAAAAACCATTGAGTTCCACCCACCCATCTGGGCCTGAAGAGTCAGAAAGTTGAACCATATTACACACAGCTCTCTTTTAAATGCCACAACGAACCGCACAGGCTTAACAGCAATTAAATAGTCCCTGCTGACCACTGAATATATAGTACATCATACTCAAGAGAGGCAAAAACTGTCAGATTAGTGGAAATTCATTTTGGGATTGCTGGGTAATTTCAAGAGCTGACAGCCAAAGAAAAATCCATGATCCCCGGTGAGGGCCAGCATATATCACTCTTTAAGAGCAGCTGTTTGGGAACTTCAAATGCAGCAGTCTTCCCGATTCCAAAGTTCACTTCCAGAGCAAAGTTGGAAAAGAAAATGTGAACGATGAGATCATTGTTTTCTATGGTAAAAAAAAAAAAAAAATGGAGAGGGATCCCTCTTGTACCAATCTTACTTAAATCGGAAGTGGGTTCGTAAGGCTGGCATCGGCTTTTTGTAGCCGGTCACTGGGGGCGACCCACCCACGTAACCATTCTGGACATTGGTTCAGAACTCTAAATGGGACCCGGTTGTTTGGAGTCCTTGGCCTGAATGTAGCTTTTTTTTAAGACAGTTTTCCAGAAGTCACTTGGCCCTAGATAGGAGTCTTCAAACTCTCCCCATGCTGATGCTTTCTAGGTGAGAATTTTTTGTTGGGCAAAAAACATTTCACTTAGTAGACGAGACCTGGAGGGCTCACTAGCATGTATTAACTGTTCCCTTTGCCCCAGGCACTGCGCTACATGCTATACCCCTCCCATCTTCTAATCCTTAGTTGGACCTTCTGAATGTTTGCATTCTTGTACCCATTATGCAGATGAAGAAGCTAAGGCTTGGAAAAATAATAATAGGACTGCGATCCTAGCACCAGTATGTCAGATTGGATTCCAGGCCATTTACTCTAGATAAGTCCCCAACCAGGGGTCATTTCACCACCACCACCCCCCCCAGAGGACATCAGGCAATATCTGGGGGGAATTTTTGTTGTCATAACTGCTACTGGTGCCGCTACTGGAGCGTTGCGAACAGAGGCCAGAGATGCTGCTAAACATCCTATAATATAATGGAGAATTGCTCGGCCCCATATACAACAGTCCTGGGAAGTGCTGAGCTAAGACAGAGATTCTGAAGTGTGGCCCCCGGACGGGACGAGCAGTATCGGCATCACCGGGGATCTTGCTAGAAATGCAAAATACAGGGCTCCACCCCCAGATCCCCTGAGTGGGTTGGGGGCAACGACCTGCATTTTCACGAGCCCTCCGTGTGATTCTGATGCAGATCAAAGTTTAAGAGCCCCTATTTCAGGGCCATCTGAACATGTGGACCGAGCCCCGCTGTTCACCCTAAATGCTTACAAATCCTCAAAACCAAACGGACATGAACATCAGGGCCTTTACCTTGTCAAATTCTGCCCCTATCAGAATTCTAGATCACCCAGACAGGACCCCCTTCCTTGCTTCTCAGGTTACTATAAGAATGCCACTAGCCTGCCCAGCCTGTGATGTGCAGAAACCAAACAGAATGTGGGTGAATTCTTCAGAAGGATCTAGAGTCCCCTTCTCAGATCACTAAGACACTCTTTTTAGCAACATATCAGTACACATTTATTGCTCCCCCCCCCCCACACTGAACACAGATCCTGGGAGAAGTGCTCATACCTGCAGCATCTCAGTGATTATTGTTAATAGGGACAATGATGAGCACTGTTTCCAAAGAACTTTTCATGTGTCAGGCACTTCACCTACATGATCTCAGTCTTCACCATGGCCTGGAGGTTAGGCTTTATGGCCACGCCCATTTTAGAGATGAAGGAACTGAGCCTCATGTTAGGGATGTTCTATTGGATACAGACATACTCTAACTGGGTGGCCAAATTCCAGTGTCAACCTTGGAATTGACAGGTAAAGAGCACCAGGCTGGGGTGAATGGAAGTTCTGCCCCGAATGACAGTTTCTTCCTTGTTCATAAAATGGAAGATTTAAATTAAAGCAGCTCTCATTTCAGGCCACATCTAACCCGTTACAAATATGGCGGGTAATAATTGCTCTATTTCCTTGGGATCAGTACAATAAACACTGTAACTATTGACATTGATGTTGACATTGATTTCATTACATTATGTTGAGATCAATTTCATTGACACACCATCGAAAATTTTTCTGTGTGCTTTTCTACCCACAATCTCCATTCAATTCACCCCTGTTTTGTGAGGTACACGGAAGACATGTCGACTTCATGAGATATTTGGCCACTAGTGTGGTACATGGGTAGCCAACATTTACTGGATCCTTGCTACATGCATGGCAAGTGCCGAGTGCTTTATAATCCTTCTCTTTTACCCTCACGGTGACCCTCGGAGACAGGCATGATTCTCCCCACTTCGTAGATGAGAAAAGCGAGACCCTGAGAGAAGTCAGTACCCAGGAAGACAAGCCATCAGTGCTGCACCTGCGTTGACCCAATGCCTGACCTCCGCCAAATCCAAGATCCTAGCACGGGTCTTCCAGGAAAACAGGGGCACAGAGAGCGAGGGACATCCCTGATGACATTTATCATGATGGAGCCTAGAATGAAGTCCAAGCCCCTGCCTCCCATCCCGGGGTCCTGCTACTAGAGCAGAAGTCGACCCCAATCCTTTATTGTTGGGGTGCGGGTAGCATGGAATTATGGCTTGATCATCCTCGCCAGGACTGCAAAGATGCTCACCAGCACCGCGCTCTGTGCCGGGGGCGGGCGGGGCGGATCTGCATAGCGCTTGCTCCCTTTAAACGGATGCACTAGCCCCTTGGGAGATGAAGCTCGTTGGTTCTGTCAGTCGTGAGTAATGCACCACAGCTCCCTGGTGGGGAAAATGCCAGATTATACAATAGCATGCTTTGGTGTGCAGCTGTCTTTAGAATAACAAATCCCCTCTTCTGCTTGTGAGCATTACGCTTTAATAAAAACCAAAATAGTGGCCACAAATCCCAGCTCTAGCTAAAGGGCATGACTTGTAAATTCGTGTCGGTTACACCCCTCACCACAGCACCCCCCCCCAAAAAAAACATGCACCTTTCATAATTCACAGGGAACGGCCCAGCCAGCTTTATTTACTTTTGGGTTTTGGAGGGGGCTATATAGAGGGGGACAGCGTTTCTGAGCCTCAGCACTATAGACTATTGACATTTGGGGCTGGATAATTCTTTGTTGGGGCTTGGGAATGGGAAGGCTGCCCTTCATCGTAGGATGTTCACCAGCATCAGTGGTCTCCACCCACCAGGTGAAAGAAGCCCCTGACTCCAGTTGTGACAACCAAAAATATCTCCAGACATTGCCAAATGTCCTGGGGTTGGGGTGGGGGGACACATAGCCCCCCAACTGCGTCGAGGACCCCCCTGTGTTAATGACAAAACAATTAGCCAACCATGTCATGCATGGGTGTTCGGAGATTTAAGGTCCCACGGCTGAAACCCTCCTTTCCTAAAGAAAGATTCAAATAGATTCATCCCTGGAGGAAAGTACTGGGTCCCCACAGTGTGTAACGTAAAACAGATCTCCCTCTGCAGTGATCTGAGCTCAGCGGACCCCTTTCCTCCACTGGCCTTTTGGGAGAGGTGCGGTGCTGTGTATTCCGTATGAAGCTGGGCCTGGAATGAGGAAGTGGAGGCTGCTGGGGAGGCTGGAGGGGCTGCTGAGGACGCTGGGGAGGCTGCTGGAGGCTGGGGAGGCTGGGGAGGCTGCTGGAGGCTGCTGGAGGCTTGGGAGGCTGCTGGAGGCTGGGGAGGCAGAGGCGAAGCCCCAGTGGCCACTGCATGCCCTTGTCCCCTGAGCTCACATCTCTACTGCGCTCACACCAACTTCACACGTTCCAAACTCAGAGGTGAGAGCTCGCAGGTGACGCAGGCGGAGGAGCCGAGGTGAGCGGCAGGTTGGAAATAGCACACCCGCTGGGGGTGCGGAGAGGATGGGCTTCCTCCCCGCCTGCCGTGGGTGCGGAGAGGGGATATGGTGGCAATCAGTGGAGGCACTTTTCTTTGCGGGGGGGGGGGGGGGGGGCTCCGGGAAGGGACACGAAATCGGTGTTCACCTCTGCGTACCCTGTTTCAGAGGCTCCGTAAACCCCGCCCCCCATAGGTAGTGTCTGTCCACAGACTTTTTTAAATGTGGGATCTTGTCAACATGGAGGAATTGCGATATGGGTTGTAAACATGCAGGTGTCAGACTTCTCGAGAAAACTAGGCAGTTGTGGATGCATCAGGCCAGCAAGTCTGCGTGGCAACCCTGATGAGCTGGGGCGGGTGGTGGCGCCCCCTGTCGGCAGGGAAAGCATGTGGCAATTCACTGCAGAAGAGTGGACCCACCCTTCATTTTAATTTTTTTTAATGTTTATTTAGTTTGAGAGAGAGAGAGACAGAGATAGAGAGACAGCGCTAGCCGGGGAAGGGGCAGAGAGAGAGAGGGAGACACAGGATCTGAAGCAGGCTCCAGACTCTGAGCTGTCAGCACAGAGCCCGACTTAACTCACAAACTGTGAGCTCAAGATCTGAGCCAAAGTCGGATGCTTAAGCGACTGAGCCCCCCAGGCTCAGTTAAGCACCCCAGCCCTCCTCTTTGCTTTTACCATGTGTTGTATTAGACGGTGTTGGATATATTAAAATACATTCAATACGTATATAACTTAGGAAACAAAACCAGCATCCGTGAATCTGCTGCCTAAATTTAAACTAGAACATTACCTTGAATATGCTCATTATTTTCACTCTCCCTTTCTCCCTCTCCGGTACACATTACTCTGAATTTTGCATTTGTCATTCTCCTATCTGTTTTGTATTTAGTTGTATCGCCCATGTAAACATCTCTAATGATATGTTGTTCAGTCTTGCTTGTGTCTGAGCTTTATATAAATAAAATAAAATAAATAAACAAACAAAACGGGGGCACCTGGGTGGCTCCATCAGTTAAACCTCCGACTTCAGTTTAGGTCATGATCTTGCAATTGGGCAGTTCAAACCCCGCATAAGGCTCTGTGGATCCCGCTTCAGATTCTTTGTCTCCCTCTCTCTCTGTTCCTCACCCGTGCACACTCTGGGTTGCTTTCAAAAAAAATAAAAATAAATTTAAAAAGTAAATTTAATTTAAAAAACAATACCCTAGGGTATGTGGTCATAGGCGACTTCTTTTTAACCCTCCCCTGTTTGCCTCTAAGATGCATCCACATTGTTGCACAGAACCGTGGCTCTCTCATTCTTCACTGCCGTATAAGCATCCACCCCTCTGTGATCTACTTATTCTTTCCTTCATGGGGTTCCTGCCCCCTGCATTTCGCTTGACTCACTTCTTCCCAGGGATCAGCTTTAGAATGACACGTTCTCAGATGGCCTCAGCTGCCATCCATCAGAAAGGATATGCTTTCTTGTTCTTGTTTTTTTTTTTTTTTTTTAACTTCAATTCCTGTATAGTCTACAGTATTCATTTCAGGTGTACAACATAGTGATTCAACAATTCCATACATCGCCCAGTGCTCATCACAGTGCATTCCTGCATCCTCATCACCTCTGTCATCCATCCCCCGCCCACCTCCTGTCTGGTGGCCATCAGTATGCACTCTATCTGTAAGACTCTGTTTCTGTTGTTTCATTGTTGGTGTATAAAAATGCAACTGATTTCTGTACATTGATTTTGTACCCTGCGACTTTGCTGAACTCATGGATCAGTTGTAGTAGCCTTCAGGTGGAGTCTGTCAACAATAGCCAAAACATGGAAAGAACCTAAGTGTCCATCAACAGACGAATGGATCAAGAAGATGTGGTTTATCTATACGATGGAATACTCCATGGCAATGAGAAAGAATGAAATCTGGCCATGTGTAGCACCATGGATGGACCTTGAGGGTGTTATGCTGAGCGAAATAAGTCAGACAGAGAAGGACAGATACCATATGTTTGTACGTATAGGTAGATTAGGAGGAAGCTAACAGAGGACCATGTGGGAGAAGGGAGAAAGTAGTGGAGGAGATGGAGGGAGGCAAACCATGAGAGACTCTTGAATGCTGAGAACAAACTGAGGGCTGATGGGGTGGGGGGAGGGAAGGGGGGTGATGGACATGGAGGAGGGCACTTGTGGGGACGAGCACTGGGTGTTGTATGGAAACCAACTTGACAATAAACTATTTAAGAAAAAAAGACTCTGTTTCTTGGTTTCTCTCACTCTCTAGCATGCTCTCTTTTTTCCTTTGTTCATTTGTTTTGTTTCTTAAATGCCACATATGAGTGAAATCACATGGTATTTGTCTTTCTCTGACTGACTTATTTCTCTTAGCATCATACTCTCTAGCTCCATAATGTTGTTGCAAACGGCAAGGTTTCATTCTTATTTATGGCTGAGTAATAGTCCAGTGTATACACACCACATCTTCTTTATCCATTCTTCAGTCAGCAGACACTTGGTCTGTTTCCATAATTCGGCTATTGTAAATAATGCTGCTATAAACATAGGGGTGCGTGTCACCCTCTGAATTGGCAATCTTGTTTTTCTTTAGGTAAGTACCCAGCAGTGCAATTGCTGGGTCCGAGGGTAGTTCTATGTTTAACTTTTGGAAGAACCTCCATACTGTTTTCCACAGGGTCATACCAGTTTGCATTCCCACTGACAGTGCACAAGGGTTTCTTTCTCTCCATGTCTTTGCCAACACTTGTTGTTTTGCTTTCTGGTTATTTTCTATATAAACATTTGGAGATTTTCCTTTCAAAACACTTGCCAAGGTTCATAATCGCTTTTTCAATCTGCTCATTTTCGTCTCATTGCTGATTGTCAGTAGACTCTATGTTGCTTGAGGGGAGGCTCTTGTCCACTCAAACTCTCTTGCTGTCTCTTCTGTACTCAATTCTTCACACCTAACAATGAATGCAGGCAGTTGCTTTTCTCAAGCTGTGATAAATATTCATTGGCAAGGATTTGTGATCACACCCCCGAAAAATGCTAGCTGGCTGCTACGCTGGACGGAGAAATCCAGTATTCCTTATTCACGGTGCCTGGGACCGAGGTGCTTGGTAAATATTTGTTAAGGGCTGTGAGTAGAAGTGACGTCTGCAAATTCTCGGTCATGCCCTTGAAACAACAGGCTCTGCCTGCAGCTCTCCATTTACGTCTCCCCACTTAGCGGAAGTGTAGATGCAGTAGTAAGCTATTTTGAGCCAGACAGACAAGGAAGTTGTCCCGGGCATGAAGTAGCAACAAGGAAGAAGAAATCTGGGGACAGATACCGTGGGACCGCCACACCAACCCCAGGCTTGGAGGGAAAATGAACTGCTCTCTTGTTTAAGCCAAAGCCATTCTGGTTCCTGCAATGGCTGGAAGAGCTGTATGCTGACAGATCCAATGTCAGACACTCCTGGGAGGGGGTTCTTCTCCCCCCAAGGAGATATATCCAACCCCTGAGCCAAACTCTGACTCTGTCCTCCTCGTTTGTCCCCATAAAAGTGACAAGTGGGCCCGCAGGATCCAGGGATCCTCCCTGAAGCACCACCTCCTTCCCTTTCTCTAAGCTTCCCCACTCTAATACTTTCCTTGTTGATAGTACTTCATTACTTTTTAAATTTTTATCTATTTTTGAGAGAGAGAGAGAGAGAGAGCTCACATGCACACAAGTGGGCAAGGGGCAGAGAGAAAGGAAGACAGAGGATCCGAAGCAGGCTCTGTGCTGAGAGCAGAGAGCCCGAAACGGGGCTGGAACCCACAGACCGCGAGATCATGACCTGAGCCATAGTGGGACACTTAACTGACTGAGCCACCCAGGCACCCCTCCTTGTTGATAGTACTTTAAAATTATCTCTTGCCCCCATTGGGTCCTCTCCAACACTTGGGATTGGACTTCATTCTACGAATATCAGAGAAGCTAAGAGGAAAGCAATGAGGGAAGGCAGCAATGAGAAGATTCTATGACAATCGGGTTCCAGAGCCAGAATTCCCAGACCTTCCCCAGAAATCTGTTTGAATCTGCCCTCCTGACACAGACTAGATAGTCAAGACCCAAGAGAATCTAGCATTCTCCAAATCATTATGGCCTGAAAATGTCCAAGGCAGGCATCAGCAGGTGCCCTCCTTGACCGAAATGAAATCTTAATAAACCACCTGTAGCTACAATTATGCAACTTCCCGGAGAACCCGCCAACACCAACCATTTGTGAAATCCACACCAAAGAAACTAAAGGAAGTGACTCCTTGTATGAAATCGTTACTTATAAACCAGGAAAATGCTGAGGAACATCTGCCAAAAATAATAGTTTGAGGAGAGCAGGTCGGCTGCTGACCCATCTGACAATAATTAACGAGCAGGAGCTATTGTCTATTCAGGCCGCTCCAGGGTGGATATAATGAAGTCAGACCATTTTAAGAATAAGAAAAGGCTTAGTTTTCGGTCCCCTGTAATCCCCAGGGTTGGCCCACAGCTCACTTAATAATTGTATCAACGCATGGAGAAACAAGACGTAATGGTAACAAGAAATGGCAGCCATGTTTTGAGTGCTTCCTACATGGCCAGGTAAGAAGTCGTGCACTCTAAACATCATCTCATTACAGTTTCATAACAAAACTATGACTCCTAAACAAAACTCCGACGTAGGTCCTATCCCCACATCTATCTGGGGGAGAACCGAGGCCTGGAAAAGCTAAACGACGTGCGGAAGCCCAACTTACCAGCGATGCATAAATTCAGGACTCAAAACCACTTCCATCTTTCTTCTTAACAGCTATGACAATTTTCCTCAAACTCCAGCCATTTGTGTATCTGATACACAATTTTTGCCATATCTGTGTAACTGTTATAAAGAAATACTTTTCTTTCAATCAGCCTTCCTTTTATTTTTACTCAGCTGAATTTATTTAAATGGAAGTGTTATATGAAAACCATAAAGGTAAAACACCAAGAATCATTTTCCTTAAATAGATAACCACCTTGCGTCTACCACAATATAAACATAAAAGATGCTGTTAAATTCTACCTAGACTTAGCTGCTGATGGATGTGAGCCAGAAGTTTGTTCTTGCTTCGTTAGGTGGGGAGATGAACACGAGAATGTGATGTTAAAGACTACATTAGCACCAAGTAAGACTTTCTCCCCAACCCAGACAGAAGGACCCAAAGACAATTCAATGGGCAACTCTTTCCCACTGTGTAGGAGTGTGTCAATGTTATTTAATGTGAGCAAATATACTCCCACACCATACTGAGTATCTTATTTTCTGCTTAAAAAATACCATATTATTCTCTGCTCTCATCCAAGAGTAATATGCTGGGAACAGAGACTTAAACTCATGGACATTTTTAAGAGTCTACACCAATTACCTAGAAACAATGTCAAACTCGCTCCTCTTGAAGCCCATTGCTAATTCCTGCTGATGGACTAAAAATCTGAGAAAAGCAGTAAGAGTCAACATTAATCTATTTTTCTTCAAGAAGGATTTATCCATGAATTCATTGATGCATTTGTTCAATGAGTACTCACCGAGAGCCCTAAATGCTAGGAATAAAGTGGTGAGTAAGACCTTGTCCTGCCCTCACATGGCTTATGAAATATGAAAATGGTGTCACAGTAGCTAGTCTAGATGACAATGTTTATCTAACAGCAATGGAACCATCCTATACAAAGCCTTCCTGCTCCCGAAGGAGAACACTGGACTAAGAAATTAGACTGGCAGAGAGAGGTGCAGGAGGGATCATAATCAGCCTCTTCACTCCTTAAAAGTGTTTAACTCCAAGTGAAAACAGTTAACTATCCTGGGTTTATTGGTTGGAAAGGAGCCAGCCTCCCAAATGTCTAGGACCTGAATTTCACCACTCAATTTACTTACTGTCTTTCTTCCTCAACTGAGGGAGTCACAGAACCCTCTCACATCACCAGAAAAACAGTGGTGATCAACCAGTCGATGTCTGAGAATCAAAAAGACCTAGCCTCAAGACTTGGCTCTGTGACCTCCTATCTATATGACTTATGTGTCTTTCCTCTCTAGGTTTCTTTAGAGAATAGAATCATAACAATAATTATCCAGTGGTTACTGTAAAGATTGGATGAAGCACTACACTGAGATACGACCGCCCCTACAAGATTTTATTGCAGCCTGAACCACCACCCATGTAGAAACGTATGTGCCAAGACTCTGAGTTTCTACAGATGTAAAATGTGAAGGGAAAAAGGGCCCCTGGGGTTCTTACCTCGGGGGCTCTGAAATGCCTTGCTCCTGGACACGAATCATGGTCCCCACTGAGCATGCTCCGGGGAGTCTTCTTGTGCAGGAGTGTGCTGCCGCGGTCATGCTTCCTGTATTGATGCAGGTGCTACTCGTCATTCACTACACCAGTGATTCTCAAAAAGGGACCATTTTGGTCCCAGGGGACATTTGTCAATGTCGGGAGATATTTTTGTTTGTCATGCTGTGGTATGTGGATAGAGGACAGGGACCGTGCTGAACAGCTTACGATGCACAGGACAGTCCCCACCATGGGGAGTTAGCACGATCACAACACCAATACCCCTCCTGTTCTGGAATAAGGCGAACCGCACCAAACTAGTGCCTGGTGGTCAAGTAAACCCTTGCATTTCTAAGTCAGGACACCTGTGCCCTAAAGAAACCAGCTGATGCAAATAGGTTTAACAAGGACATTTCAAAGGGAAAGAAGAATCAGATGTGGGAAAGCTCGGTGAGAGTGAAGACGTAAGGCTCGGAGGAGGAGAGTGTACTTTCTTGAGTGTTCACTCTGCCAAGCGAGAGAGCAGAAGACATTAGATTGTCCAGGCATTAGATTGGCCGCAAGTCGCTCCTTTCTGTGAAAACCCACAGAGGGATCTAAACTACCAGGGGTTACATATGACCAAAGATGTTAATGAGTAGCCCTAAAATGTGATTCAATAAAATTTCACAGTTGTTTATTTATGGGGGGAGGTCGGGCAAAGAGAGGGAGAGAGAAAAACCCAAGTGGAGCCCGAGGCAGGGCTTGATCCCACAAACCTTGAGATCATGACCTGAGCCAAAACAGAGTCAGATGCTTAACTGACTGAGTCACCCAGGCACCCCTAATATTTCACAATCTTTCAGGACCCTGCATGGGAAGTCAGTTGTGGGCCAAATACAGCTCATGCTCACCTGAATGACCTTGGAGGGTGAATCAATTCAACACAGCGAGAGAAGTACAAAACAAAAATGAGTACCAAGGTAGAGAGGCAGCCCGGAGCTGGACTGTGTTACCTCCACCTAGATAAATGGAGAGGACTCACAGCAGCAAGGATCCTGGGCTGCAGGAGAAGTCCTTGCCGCCATCGCTCAGCTGGAGAAGTTCCTCCTGCCTCTAAGTGTCTCTATCTATAGGCTGCTAAGTACGTCCCCTTATGATGCTGGTCTCAGGTGGGGTGAGATAAGACATGCGCAGTACGTGGTAAGGACGCCATTAAAGGCAGCCATGACAGTGGCCGGTTATGCAAAGTCCCAGCTTGGTTTCCAAATAGGCCTTGGGATGTAACCACAGTAGAATAATGACTGCCGGCTTCCAGCATTACTTCTGGTCTGACAGGTAAGTGGGCTTCCTTTCAGGTCTTATGCTCTGTACTTAAGCACTTCTGATTGAGGGAATGAGATCCAAGTCAGGATAAATCACAGATATGCAAACTTTCTATTTTCTGTATAATTCACAAGGCAGAATTTCCAGTGAAACTTTGGAGCTTATCCTTTTTTTTTTTTTTTTTTTTTAAGGATAAGAAATGTTCTTGAAACAGAAGAAATTGTAGACAGCTCTCATTGCCTTCTGGGTAATCATGTCTTTAAAGTAAGCTCCTGAGGCTTATTATGAAACAAATTGCATCTTACTCATGTCCTTGGAGAGACGGTTTAGATGGATGGGTGTTGGATTGGAAGCTTCCAGAAGCCGATCTTGTTTCAAAGGAAAAGAATGTGCTTTCACTTTTTCATGGTGTACAGTGGATATTTTTATGCCCATTCCTGAGTCTTTCACGGGAACACCTAATGGCTATCTGCTGCCACAACAGTGAAGGAATTTTCCACTCTAATAACTGTGATGTCTCATCTTTATGAGGTGCAGAGGGAACGAGTGTTTGCCTGGAATTAGCAACTGTTAACCCATCTTCTCCTGGGAGCTCAAGGCTCAGCAGCAGCATTTAGCTGACATTTATTGAACCCCACCTGTGTCTGTGTAGCCCTGTTCTAGAACCTAGAGCCTCAGGGCCGTGGAAGTCACAGTTACATAGTCATGGTCACTGGAGTGGCCTCTAGGGAAGGGGGCGGGGACCAGGACCAGGATGGTGCTCAGTCAGGGTCTCAGCAGGAGAGGGGCGTGCACTCCAACTCCGCGGTGTAAGGAAAACTTAAGAAAGGGACTGTCTACACTGACTGAGGCGGTGTCCAGGCAAAGCCATAAGTACATCTAGAATAGTGACAGTGGCAACCAGTAACACCCCTAGGCCTGAAGGGACAAGAAGAGGAAGTGCCACCAGAACTGAGCAAGGTAACTGCATGGAGAGGAATACCAAGGGGACTTGTGGCCCTTTTTAAAGAGACAACCACCCCATGGATATGCCGCAGGGAGGGAGGTGGGGGAAACTCCCCAACACTTTCTCTTCCACCCTCTGATCTTCTTTGGTGCCCTTAACGGCCAAGCCCAACAGGAAACTGGAAGGCAGAGAGCCCATCGCTGCAGACCCCACGGCCAGCCTCCCAGGGCACCGAGCAAGCTGCTGGGGATGTGGACCTAGATAGACAAATGAAAGGGATCCAACATGTGGTCCAGCATCTGTGATGTTTGACTTTATACAAGGAAGTTGCATTCAAGTGAAGAAGGTGAAGGACATGAGGGAGAAAGAGGAAAAGGAGGAAGAAAAGGCAAGGAAACAGGTAATGCCATTCAGAGAAGGTGTGTCCTTGCAGCAAACACCAGTTGCTATGGGAACGCCAGGAGGAGTCCCTACCTCGGACTTGGGGAGCCAAGAAGGAACCCCTGAGCTGACACTTGAAGAGACGGTAAGAATTTGCCAGGTAAGAAGGTAGAGCATGGCACTGACCGAGGTCCATGAGTGAACCGAGGTGCTTGGAGGTCAAACTAAGTTTAGGGAGAAGCAAGAAGTAAGACTGGCGGAGGAAACAGAGCACCCAAAAGACCATTGGATGTAACAAAAAGAGCTTCATCCTAAAGCAAATGGGAGACATGGAAGAGAGTGACAAGAGTAAATTGGCAACTTTCATTTTTTTTCCTCCAGCTGTACTCCCAGGAAGTACATTCGATGCTGTCAACCTTTCAGCAAACACATACTTGTTTGTCCCTGTACTTGACAAAAAGAAAGCATGCGTGGGAGATGGGTTTGTCTTTTTAATCCATGGCCAAGATCCAAAGGGCTCAAAAAAACAACACAGGTGGCTCTTGGGTTAGCTGAATGTTTCCATGAGAAAAGAAACTGCTGTCTACTAACCATGCACACCTGAGTAGAGATACCAACATTTCGAAAGGCAATCTGACACACCTTTGGCATTTAAGAAATGGAAGTCTTCGGCCTCGACATCATGAGCCGAGCCCAGATTAATGACCTTTCAGACTATCGGCTCAAGGAATTAGAAATAGGTCAGCCTTGCAAAGAGTTTTAAGAAAGCATTGAACCACAGCAAATCAGACTTCTCCCTGGTTCCGCCCTTCCTCAAGCCGGTGGCCCTCCCTGCATCCTCAGAGCCTCCATTTCATCTGCTCCCTCCATTTAGAGGTTGGGAGAACAAATATAGACTGCCTGCAAAGACCCTACCTTTGGTGCAAAACAAAGGATGTACGTAAATAGAAGCATGTTAATTCCTCATTGGGTTCATCATTTCCAGGCCACCAGTTCATGGAGGAGGGCCAATTTTCATAACTCATGTGAGTGTTCTTTGCATATTTGCTTTCTTTATGAGATGTGTTTTTGCAATAAATGAATCATGCAATATAATGATCTGACAGATAAAATTCCCAGGTCATGGTTTGTTTTTATCTTTATCTTGGTAAAAATGCATTCTGCAATTATGAGTTTGGAAATAGAAGCTGTCTTATCACACCCTGGCACTGATAACCACTGGCAGGATCGCCAAAATCCTAAAACAAACATGAACGTGATCCACTGGTTTAGTCTATACATCTTTCAAAGGATGGGGGGTGGGGGGGTAGGGCTGGAGGGAGACGGATCCTATGATTTTACTTTTTTCTGGATTTCCAAATCTTGTAAGATATTAACATCAGTCCCTTTCTTAATCAACAACAGACCTTCTCTACACCCCACCCCCTTGCCCTCACTACACTAAATCTTTGCCAACACTGAGGTTCACATTTCTGCAAAGGACAGTTCTAAGGGAAACATGGCTTTGTTATAAGGGTTCTCCTCAGGATAGCTAACCCTTCTTGGGGCCAATGGCTCCTCCCCTACTCTTCCATCTTGTTCTGGTGATGGCTGTTGGTCACATAAGTCCCTTCCCCTTCCTAAACACGTGAGTGAACAGTCTGAGCCAATGATCCCATCATATCCCCTGGCCACAGTAGTCGGTCCAGGGATGGCTTAACTCTAAGGCCAAGGCCAGTCAGAGAAGCAGGGGTAAGGCTAATACTGAGACTTCGGACTGAGTCAGTGCCCTTGATCCATGTACACTTGAAACCAGCTGCTCCATCCTTCCCATGGCTTGCTCTTTTTTTTAATTTTTAAATTTAATTTATTGTAAGGTTGGTTTCCATATAACACCCAGTGCTCATCCCAACAAGCACCCTCCTCCATGCCCATCACCCATTTTCCCCTCTCCCCCACACCCCATCAACCCTCAGTTTGTTCTCAGTATTTAAGATTCTCTTATGGTTTGCCTTCCTCCCTCTCCTTAACTATTTCCCCCTTCCCTTCCCCCATGGTCCTCTGTTAAGTTTCTCCTGTTCCTCCTAGGGGTGAAATCATATGGTATCTGTCCTTCTCTGCCTGCCTTATTTCACTCAGCATAACACCCTTGAGTTCCATCCACGTTGCTGCAAATGGCCAGATTTCATTCTTTCTCATTGCCACGTAGTATTCCAGAGTATAGACAAACCACATCTTCTCAATTCATTCATCAGTTGATGGACGCTTAAAGAAGGCAATAAATGTCCCTCTTTTGCTTAGGACAGTTTGATTTTTCTATAACCTGTAAGTGAATGAGCCCTGATGAATATATCATGCTTGTCATGCTTTTTAGAAAATAAAATGATCAATTTTCTCTCTCTGTTAAATTTCTTTACCCAGAAAATGCTCACAGAATATCACAGGTCCCTGGCCTGGCTGTGGAGATGAATCGTACTTCATCCCCTAGCCCCTTTTTAGCCATTAGCAACCACAGATATGTACAAGGGCTTTATTTTTGCTGGTGGAAGGAGAGAAAGTTAGAGGGAATGCCGTGACAGCAACACCTCCCAACCCCATGGACTAGACTCGATCATCTCTGGCAAGAGCAATGAAGCCCAGAAGCTCTACGACTTACCCCCATGAGAAATTGAGCAAAACCATGGACTGCCTCTTCACGCCCCAGGGGCAACAAGTATGACAGATTCAGAGAGGCAGTGCTAGTGTTGGTGGTATGGTGGTTAGCAGAGCTGCCTTCCAGAGAGGCAGTGATACTCCCGCCCTCCGGATAGAAGCCAGGGCTGGCTCCATGGGCATGTGATCTGTGCACATATACCCCCCCGCAATTGGGGCCACCCCCTTTGATCAATGCCCTGCTGCTGCAATCTTGACATTTTAATCATGTTTATTGTTTGAAGAAAAAGCCTCACAAATTATGTAGCTGGTCCAGAGAGAACCCAGCACTTGTGCCATCACAGAGCTAATAAGGGAGGGGCTTATACACAAAGGGCACGGATGCATCAGACAGGAATCATTCCTTCCACCGGTGGTGTAATGAGCATATGCTAGTGCGTGAGGAAAGGGGAAGACCATGGGGACAGCTGCTGATGGAATTGGCCACGACCTCCAGAAAGGCATTTTTGGTGGCTTCCTAGGAAGCACTGGGGAAAGACCACCTGGGGTGGGGTAGGAAGAGGAAACTCTGATCGTACATTCAAGTTGGCAGGAGACTTTCTAAATGAAGGAACAAGATAAACACACCTCTTTAGGAAAAAGACATCATTAGGGGCAGATTGCCTGGGATAGGCAGATTGGGAATCAGATTGCCTGGGTCTCATTTCTGCTACTAGCTGCGTGACCTTGGCCACATTACCTAACCTCTCTGTATCTCATTTTCCTCATCTGTAAAATAAAGCTAACAATTGTGCCTATCTCATCATATTTTGTCAAAAATCATATTAGCTAACATATGCAAAGCAGATAGCATTGTGTCTGGCACAAAACAAGTCTTCAGTAAAATTTGATGATGATGATGATGATTGTTATGCATAGTTTAGGAATAAGCAGTGTAGTTCTGTGAATAACTAGATAATTAAAGAGTTAGGGATAAGGTATCTTTTACAGTGTGAGAAGCAGTGTTCTAAACCAGCAGTTCTCAAATTTTAGGTCTCAGGAAGCCTTTACACTTTTACAAATTATTTAGCTTCCTGAAGAACTGCTGATTGTATGGCTCATATGATCAATATTTACCACAAGAGGAGTTAAAACCAAAAATTTTTACAAATATATATTTATCAATTCATGATAAAATCATAATACATTAATAATAATAAATAATAGAAAACCCATTCCATGTTAACATAAACACCCTATGCTTGTAAAAATGTAACTACAGTTCCAAAAACATTTTTGTAGCAAGAGGCACATTTTTTAAATATAATTTATTGTCAAATTGGTTTCTATATAACACCCAGAGCTCATCCCCACAAGTTCCCTCCTCCATGCCCATCAATCACTTTCCCCTCCTCCACCCCCCCATCCACCCTCAGTTTGTTCTCAGTATTTAAGAGTCTCTTATGATTTGCCTCCCTCCCTCTCTGTAACTTTATTTTCCCCTTCCCCTCCCTCATGGTCTCCCGTTATGTCTCTCAAGATCCACATATGAGTGAAAACATATGGTATCTGCCTTTCTATGCCTGACTTATTTCACTTAGCATAATACTGTCCGGTTCCATCCACATCCCTGCAAATGGCCAGATTTCATTCTTTCTCATTGCCATGTAGTATTCCATTGTATATACAAACCACATCTTCTTGATCCATTCGTCCGTTGATGGACACTTAAGCTCTTTCCACGATTTGGCTATTGTTGAAAGCGCCGCTATGAACATTGGGGTACACGTGCCCCTGCGCATCAGCACTCCTGTGTCCCATCGGTGAATTCCTAGCAGAGGCGCATTTTTAAAGTGTGGTTGCAGACTACCGCTACACTGTCATATCCCTCCCTGCACTCAGTCTGTTGTGATAGGCCGTTCTAGTTGAAGTAAGTATATGAGGAAAATCCAGTCACACACAAGTATGCAGTTTGAAAAGAGAAGACTATTTTAAGATTTTCAGATAACGATGGATGCTGTCCTCTAATACTACACCAAAACTCAACAGGTAATAAAGTCGATTGCAGTGTGAAATCAGAAAGCATTTCAGATTAACATTAAACATTAAAATCCATTTTTTTCTATCTTGCAGTTTGAACGGGTCTTTTACACATGCATGATTTTCCAATGTCATAAACTGGTCATCTGGAAAACACAGACGTACCAAGTTGTAGAGTTATTCCAGAAACTGGTGCATTTCCTACCCCACCATCTCATCAGAAGTCGGTTAATCATCCAACTCTTGATTTCAGATAAGGTTATGATCTCACAGTTGGTGACTTTTAGCCACACATTGGGCTGTACACTGACAGCACAGAGCCTGCTTGGGATCTCTGTATCCCTTTCTCTCTGCCCTTCCTCTGCTCTCTCTCTCTTTCTCTCTCTCTCTTAAAAATAAATACAATTTTTTTAAGTACTGAAGTAAGAGAATGCTGCCAAGCTCAGAGTGGTGGCTTCAAGTTTTTCAAAATTCTAACGTTGGCTCAACAATAAAAATTTTACCATTGGCAACAAATATCATTAACTGTTGTCCTTGCATGGGCAGCTCCTTTTGTTCATTAAAAAAAAAAAAATCTGCTGGATCCTATAAATTGTCATTCATCTGTCCAGGTAAAAATGGTATTTCATGAAAACAAGGGTGATGTCATCTCCCAGCTTAATCAAACAAGTGTTTTTCCTTAAAGATACTGTCCTAATTCATGACACAGCAGAAGTTCTTTATATATGCTTACCATTTCATCACACAGAATATTAAAATGTCAAGATTTAATAAAATTAAGACGCGTTACTCCTTCAAGGGTGCCCTTAAGTGAAACGGGCATCTGTTTTGTTTTTTCCCTGCAAGTACATTGTGGTGAAGACCAGGCTATGACCCCCCCGTGCAGTCATCTCACCACCTTGCTTCACGCTGAGTCTCCAGAAGACCTACCCACCTCTGCTCTCATGCCGTCAGTGCAAATGTCCACTCAGTGAGAAAGGCAGACAGCCTCTTTGGCACCATTTTGAAAAATACTTTCTCCTTTGTGGATTCTAGGTCTCTGGGATCAAACCACACTTTGAGAACTGCCCTTCTAAACTACCCCTCTCCCCCACATACACACTCAATCATGGCAAGAACTCTGAGGCATAGATGTTATTATCCCTATTTTCCAGATAAGAAAACTGAGGCAAATTGAGGCTTGCTTCTGATCGTCAGCCACTGACAGGAAGGGGCAAAATTCGGCTGAAGCATGGGCTCCCTGCCACTAGGGTGAAAAGAGGGTGTGATTTCATCTGCATCTTATTTCCAGCTTTCTGAGGCATATATCCTACAGTAATGAGGGCAAAGGGAAAAGAATGTGAAGTCAGACAGACCAAAGAATAAAAAGAAAGATCAAAAAGAGGAAATTAGCTCTGATGAAAGATTACCATTTATCCAGGAGAGTAAGATATCTTCCCCCGCAAAGCACACATTTAAAATTGCACTGATGTAAAGGACAATTTAGATTTTTTAAAAATCAGGTAATAGAATAATGACAAGTGTAAACTGAAAGCCTGGGAAGATACACTTGGGTCAACATCAGAGTTCAAGGATAAGACGCTGAGGGCTGGGCCCGGTTCTCAGAGAGCAAAACATGCCTTGTTCTTTAAGAGCAATTTACCAGGACTTATCCAAGCCTGTAAGAGCAATCCCTTAAGACCATCTAATTTCCTTTCTTTCTAATTCCGTACTTAGCAGAGCAACCTTCTGATAATTAATTTGGTTTCTCAGGTAAGTCAATACCAGGAAAGAGACTGGTTGAATTATTGTGCCAGCTGTATCGCCTGCCCTAAATGAATAAATTGGTTTGTGGATTTATCAATCCACTCCCCAAGAGTTCAGTTTGCAAATACCACTTTTCCTAGGGTGTGCTGACATGTGACTTGTAGACCCGCAATGCTACGTGACCCAAGCGAGCCAGGGCTATTTTAAGACTGTCGTAACCCTGGGCACTCTTACCATAGGGGGTCACCACCCCGTGTTATACCCACTATGTTAAAACGCACACATTCCCCGGGGCCGCCATATTGCACAACTCCAGTTGTGAATGGAGTTCTCTGGAATTGTGACAATTAGTGGCCCTACTTCTACTCCACAGTAAATATCATGTGTTTTGCTAAAAACAAATGGAGAGAATTTTCATAAGGTTACTTATTTAGCTGTAAGTCACTTACTTGATTTACTTGTGGCCACAAGTTCCCGGCAATCATTATGTATAGCAGGAAATGGTAATCACCCCATGAATCCATTCTCTACTTCTTCATTCCCCAACCCACAAGTTTTAGACGACGTGGAGTCATTTAGCTGAGGGCTTTCCTATACCTCTAAATGTGGTCAATTGGGTGTGAGGAGTCGTGATGTGGGAGACTTCCGGATCACATTCCTTAGAACGGAAATGAGTTCATTTCTTTAATCCTCATTCCTTCTTGCAACTTGGAACTGCTTAGTCCAGCTCAACAAGGATGAGGCTTCAAAGGCTGGTAGAGCAACGAAATGGAAGGAACCCTGGATGGCGTCATGGAGCAGATTTGCCCCTGTCCCTGGACCACCCACCCCCCTTCACACTATTGCATGGCAGAGAGAAGTGAATGACTCTGTATTTGTTTTATTTGGGGATCTCTCTATTACATAGGCTTGTCTTACACCCTGATTAATAGCAAGGGTTGCAGTGAAGTGAGAGAACGAAATTATACATTTTTATAATGAAGATTTTTTTTTAATTTTTTTTAATGTTTTATTTATTTCTAGGAGAGAGAGAGACACAGCGTGAGCAGGGAAGGGTCAGAGAGAGAGGGAGTCACGGACTGAAACAGGCTCCAGGCTCCGAGCTGGCAGTCAGCACAGAGCCCGACGCGGGGCTCGAACCCACGAACCGCGAGATCATGACCTAAGCGAAAGTCGGACGCTTAACCGACTAAGCCACCCAGGCGCCCCTATAATGAAGATTTTTATGATTGTTAAAGCCAGCATCCTTTCTGATATCTACCAGCCCTACGGTATCTGGCTCCAGCTCCTCTCTGACCTCATTTCCTATTGATAACCCCCCACACACACACACACACACACACCAATACACACTCTCGGGCACACTGGGCTCCTTGTTTCTCAACACGTCAGACATCCCCTTACCTCAGAATCTTTGCCTTACTGTCCCTTTCATGTGAATACCCTTCTCCATGACCACCCTACCCCGTGAAACTTGATAGCAAATTCCCTCAACAGGCTCCAGGCCTTTGTTCAAATGTCACCTTCTCAGTGAAGCCTTCCCTGACCACCTGACTTACAAGTATATTTACCTTGCCTCTCCCCAGGCCACCATGCACCCAGCTAGCCCTCCGTCACCTTATTTCTTCTGTGGGACTTATGAACATAAGACACATTTATTTTGCTTACTGTTTTTCTCCTTTCATCACAAGGGCAGGTATTTTTGTGTCTTGGTAGCTGTAATACACCCAGAACCAAAGAGAACCTAGTACATGCTTAGTAAATATTTGTTGAATAAAGAAACTAATCATTTTCAAGTTAACTTTTTTCTTTATATGTTAGACTGATTGTTTTTTGGTTTTTGGTTTTTTTTTTGCTTTCAGGTTTCAAATATTTTGGAGGCCCTTAAAAGGTGTACAGGCTGTAGGCACTGTGCACAGAGTGCCTAATGCATGGCGTAGACCAGAATGTGTGAGGGACAGGGGTGTCCCCAGCCCCCGGCTCCCCCCCTGCAGACACAGAGCCCTTGGCACAAGACAGCGGACACTGTGTGTGCACTTCTCACGGCCCCGGAATGCTAGTCATACTCTCTCAGCGTGACCTGCCCCGATCCTTTCTAGCCCCCCACTTTCTGCCACAGGCTTTTGCGGCTGTTTTGCCACATGCAAGAGAACCAGGTCCCAGGAGTCTATACCCTTTCTAACTGGCTCTTGGCCAACGACCAACTGGAAAGGAATACAAAGGCCCAACCCTTTTGCCACCAGCTGGGAAAAGCTCTGAGGTGCAGTTTATACTCCAGAGTTTTCTGCCCCCATCAGGCAGATCAGGAGGCTGGGATTTGCCTGAGCTCACACATCGCTTGGCTTCTTTCTCTTCCCTGTCCTGCTCCCCTCCCCCCATCCCTTTATACCATTCTTCTGGGAACACACTCTCAATAAATCCCTTGCACATGAATCCTTGTCTCAGGTTCTGCTTCTAAGGAATCTGACCTAAGACACCCAAAACAGCCTCCTCCACACTCAGCTGCCTGACTTTCCTAAGAGAAAAGCCACACTGGCCACAGCTGGGCAGCAACGGCCCCCCAGTCGTGGCTGAAGCAGCACGCACGATGCTTTGTCGTGCTCCTCACGGCACTGACGACGGGCACGGCCACCGCCACGCAGATCCCCTGGGAAGTGGAAGACATTACTGGATGCAGCAGGGAACGAAAATGACCGCATGATGCTCAGAAGCACAGAGGTTGGAGAGTAATGCCAAAATACTGAGAAATGGGTCCAAGCTCAACTCACCTACAGATTTGTTATATGACCCTAGATGGGGCTCCGTGTGACAAATTCCAGCTATGCCACCCTCCAGTATCAAGACTGGGTTGAGCTTTTGATTCTTCCAAAGAAAATGTACCACGGCAGTGCTCTTGTTTCCAGCCTGCTTGTTTGAATTAGAGCTTTGCAGCATTTTAGTTATGGTATCTCTGGGGAGGAGTGAATATGTCAGTGTAATTAACTCATCTGATGAGAGAGGTCTTGTTTATTTCCCCTACAGAATAACAGGTGGTGGCTGAGCTCCGATACATTAGGGTGATATGAAATGCATTTAGCATAAATCATATTAAGTAAATAGGGAGACAAAATGATTTCAAGGTACATTTTTTATTGTTTTAAATTAAGTTTTGCAAATGAACAGCTGCATACCAAAAAGCCACAAAGCTGCTACCCACCTCCAATCTGCTCTTCTGAGAAAGAGTTAGTGACGCGCTCAAGTTCAACCCCCTACGACTCATAGAAGCTTGAGTATTGTTTTCAAATTAGGAACCAAACCATCACTTGAGTATTGTTTTCAAATTAGGAACCAAACCATCTCTGGCTTTCAGAGAACCCTCTTTGCGCACGGGCAAGAGCGGTCTAATCAATTCGGGAAATCAGTTAAAACAATCTTACACAATTCATTTGGCAAAATCCACAATGACAGTCATTTATTTAACATGTGGGAGCAACACCATGTGCTGGTGACGAAGTAAATAAAGACAAATAAGACAGTCTTTGCCACCGAGAGCTCACCGCCTGAAGAAGTATGGTAGACAATGAGGTGTTTTCAGGGATTATAATGGCGAAGCATATTCTTTCTCTCTACGAAAACTTCAGAAATTTCAAAACGTGATTTTTTTTTTTATTTGCAGTTAAATGAATCCCAATAGTGGAAAGTAGAAAAAGGAGTGGCCGCCACCCAGAAATGGTGCAGAACTCCTGAATGTTGGATGTGCTCTGAGCTTCCGGAAGTCAGATAGGAGGAAATGGGAGGGGAAGGGACAGGGGGTGTGCAGGGAGTAGCAGGGACAACTCCAGCCTCAAAGTCTGCAACCAGAAAGAGCAAGGAGGCCTGCAACACGCTGAGTATTGGCCCCAAACATACTAGCTCCCCGTCCCTGGAACCTGGTTCCTTATGCTGGAAAGAAAAATGCACAGAATGCAGATATAGGGTTAAACGGATGGAGAGATTAACTGGGATTATCCGCCAGCCCTAACGCCATCAAAATGTCCTTACAAGAAAGAGGCAGAGAGAGATCTCTCACACCCACAAGAGAAGACAGTGTGACCCCAGAGGCCAACACTAGAGAATACAGACTCACAATTTCTCTTATTCCGCAAGAAGGAATTCTAGAAGGAGAAGTTATAAAACTAATAATAATACAACACAATCTCCTAGAGCTGAAGAAAGAAGAAAAAGTCTTTCAAATGCATGGGCCTTTGAACATCAAGCAAGATAAAAACTAATAATACTAAAATAAAAGCCCTCCCCTATCCACATTATGGGGAAATTTCAGGACAAAAGATAAAAATGTAGGAAGCTGAAAATCTACCATAGAGCTAAAATAACCTACCTAAATTATCAGAATTCTGATTCTTGTTGGAGTTCACTGATAACCTTGTAGACTAGAAGACAGGATCTGGTGCCCAAAGCCTGAATTCAAATTCTGCTAACACCATCGACAACCCGGTGGGGAGTGTGCGACAGAACCAAGAGCTTAAGAGTCTGTCCCTACCGGGATTCAATGCTATTGAAGAGGCCAGCTATTCAAAAACAGGTAGGTTAGTAGACCTAAGTAAACTTCCTTACCATTAGTTAGGGCATGCCTCAACTCTACAGCGCCCCCCGTGGTCATCGTCCCTGAGAGCACGTTGAAGCCGAGTAATAAATACAGGAAGTGCAAAAAGTGTCCTCGTAAACCACGAATTCCATGGTTTGAATTTGATCTGATATAAAGACACATTTCGTTGCTCAGGAGTGAAAAGGAATGAAAAGAGAGCTTGAATTTGATCTGGTACAAAGACTTATTTTCTTGCTCAGGAGTGAAAAGAAATGAAAACTCAATGTCCAGAATAACCCAGATTCCCTAGTTCGCTTGAGGAAATCTGTCACAGCTGGGACCACATTCCCAAGACAAGGGGCTGGCTTTGGCCATCTCTGCAGACTCCAGCTTGGGCTCCACAGCCTGGGAGGGCATGACTTGTCAAAGTCCCCTCCAGCCACTGCGCTCATATACCCGCCTGATTCACCTGCTTGCATCAGCTGACTGGCCCAGGAACGTATTCGAATTTGCAACCTCTGCCATAAACAAGAGACCTCCAGTAGCCAATTCGGGGCCTGCAGGAGTGAGGTTTCTCCTCTCCACCCAGTTGGAACCCCCAGGGCTCAAGACACCGGGGTCCTCAGTCCATAATGGGCATGTCATATAATCACACTGTAGCACATTATCATTTCATTTAAAAGGAGTGACTGCTGGAATTACATTTCCCATGTAAAACAATAACACAATTCCCAGTTGATCAGCAAATAAATAAGAGAAAACAGCTTTGTAATTATTTCAACAGTGCTCTGTTTCAAAAAAAAAAAAAAAACAAAAACCATCAAATGCTGTGTCAAGAGAGAGCACTAAGCAGCAAGCACTGGGCAAACATTTTACCTGAGTTGAGCCCAGCACCTGCTACTCTGAGGACGACTTCTATAATGAAAAGCTGTCGTTTGCAAATGACTCATCACGTGAAAATTCTGCTGTAGGTGTCGGAGATGCACATGGTGCGTGTGAGAAAGAAATTAATCAATATGAAGATGCAGATCAGCAGTCTATCACAGCCACGCTGTTTGATAATAATGAAACGGAGGGCGGGGGAATAGACAGGGCTCAAGAAACTCACAAAAGTGCAGGAAACGCCAGTGGTAATCATGAATTAGTAACTATTGCTAGAAATGGAACAAACAAGAGTTCAGACAAAGGAAAAACTATTATCAGCAAACAACCGCATCCATCCCTCCATCGCTAGTCACAGCCCCCAATATCTCTCGCCTGAATTGTGACAGTGAATGTCGCGCTAACCCACTCCCCACAATACGTGACCCTCCCAGCAGCCAGAACAGTGCTCTTACAACACAGTTCACATCGAGCGACCTACACCTCTAATCAGACTCTTCTGCTCGCATCCGTCTCACTTGTTCATGAACGCCCCCATCCCCATGTGACCTATGGAACCTGAATGGCTGG
Organism: Hyaena hyaena; assembly: GCF_003009895.1. Classification (NCBI taxonomy): domain Eukaryota; kingdom Metazoa; phylum Chordata; class Mammalia; order Carnivora; family Hyaenidae; genus Hyaena; species Hyaena hyaena. The sequence goes on from NW_024080674.1 coordinate 2,015,349, forward strand.
GTCCCCCAAAACCTGTCTCTCCTTCACTTCCTCCAGGCCCATCAACTAGATGCAGTTTTCAAAACCCCAGGCGTGACAGGTGCCACTCCATCCTTCTGCAACTGGCTTCTTTCAGGCAACCCAGAACTTGCTCCTCACTTCCTTCCCGTCTTCCTTCAAAGGCCTCCTCTCTGCACAGCTCTCCCTGGCCAGCCTGACAGCAACGACCACTCCCTTCCCTTCCTTCTTAGCCTGTGACCCTCTCAAATACAAACATTTGAGTCAAGCATCTGGTGTATTGTCTGTCTCCCTGGTTAGATCACAGACTCCAGGAGATCAGAAATATTTGCCTATGTTGTTCTCTGTTGTAGCCCAGAAACCAGGAGAGTGTCTGGGATGTAGAAGGTGCTCAAGAAAGATTTGTTGAATCTGTGATGCTAATACAGAGAGAAGCAAGAAAACAATGATAACAAGTTGCAAAAAGGATTGGGTAAATTTACCATCCCCCAAATAGCCCCCTCCCTTTCCATGAGGATCCACACCAATCTCCTCCCAATGGAACAGATCAAATAGAGGTTCTGGAAACATGAGCTTCAAGAACGTGTCTGGAATGGTGACCCTCGCCAATTTTTCCTTTACAGCAGCGTTTGGTGAATCCTAGCCTAAAATCAGCAGTCTTTTTCTCTCTCCCTCCTTCATCAAGAATGAAAATGGTTTGATTTGTAATTCCATTTGACAAACACTTATTTGCTGAATTGAATTTGCAAGGACGCTCAGGCTTCAGTGTGGCAGGAAGAGAAAATTATTACTTAGTCTTAGAAGGAGTTTTTATTCCACTCATTTGTGAAGATTAACAATAAATATTAGGCATCAGTCTGATTGTGTCGTATTTGCACACATCTTCTGTAAACACCAGTGATGGCAGAGCCCCTGGGAGACTCAGTCGGTTAAGCATTTGACTTCAGCTCAGGTCATGATCTCATCATTTGTGGGTTCGAGCCCCACCTAGGACTCTGCTATAGCGCAGAACCCGCTTTAGATCCTGTCTCCATCTCTCTCTTCCCTTCCCTTACTCTCTCTCTCAAAAAAAAACAAAAAAAAATTGATGATAATTTGGCAATATAGGATGCTCTTCTGCAAAACTACAGCAAGACCAAAAGTTAAGAACCAGAAAATGGTGCCTTTGCAAGATGTCCATTCTCCCAATGTACTGCCTGCTTCTGGGCAAGCCCTCCTCCTTTATCTGGAAAACCAAGCCTTTTGCAGAGCATATCGATGCTTCAAGACATGAGCTGAAGGAGGGGCCACAGGAGCTGATTCACCTGAGAAAGCCATACTAAATTGGTAAGCATAATTTGCATTATCCTTTCTCCTTCCCTCAGTTTAGAGGAGATATCTTAAAGATTGAGGAACCTTCCTCATAAATCATCATGTTTGTGATGGAGCACATTGTGTTTGCAATTTCTCAACAGCAGCACTGTCGAAATTTGGGGCTGGAAAATTCTATGTTGTGTGTGTTTGGGGGGTGGAGGTTGTATTTCTGTTCCTTATAAGATGTTGAGCATCATCCATGACCTCTACTCATTAGATGCTAGTAGCACTACCTCCCACTGAATCAAAAGTGTCTCCAGACACTTCCAAATGGTCCCCAGAGGGCAGACCCATCCCCAGCCGAGAACTACGGTCATAGAATGATCTTTCCACAAACTGAATTATATTTTCATCACCTACGGTTAAAAATAATACATGATTAAGTCCTATAAATGTATCACCATGGTATGTTTTATGGCCATTTCTTTTTCTCCTTCTGTATTGCTTCTACCATATTTCAGGCTCTTAGGAGCTCAGTCTTAATCAGAGAGAACATTTGATTGCAAGGAATAGAAATCCAACCCACTTTGACCGAGTTAAAAAATATAGGTCTTAAGTCTGCAGATAAATTTCTAGACCAAAGAAAACAGAGTGAGGATTTCTAGGATATACAAGTGGTCAATCTCCTTCTCTCCCCCTCTCTTTTCTCTTCATCCCCCCCCCCCCCCCCGCCCACATCCCTCCCCCTTCCACACAGCAGCAAGAAAGAGTCTTTAAAGCATCATCCCTCCTGGCTTTTGTCTGCCTACAGTGTCTTTTCCCCACATGTCTCTGTGGCGTGTCCCTTCGCTTCATTCAAGTTCCTGCTCAGGTAGGACCTCTGAGAGAGGCCTTCCTTGGCTAATCTATCTAAAACAGCAAAACTCCCTCCCATGATTCTCTGTGTCCTTATTCTGCTACCCTTTCTTCACAGCTCTTAACTGTACAACATAATTCCAAGTAGTGTTATTTATTGTCTCTCCCCCACATCTATAAAGCAAACACCAGGAGGTGAGGCAATTTCACTCCCACGTCCTCAAAGCCTAGAATCCTCAAAGGGTGGACTTCCTGAATCAATACGTGTTTTCAATCAACGTTTGTCAAGTGAGTGGATGGATTCTTCCTTCTCTGAAGACATTCTTACAGGTAGAGCCTCAAGGAAATCCCAAAGTGTATGACCCTGACTTGCTAAGAACCCCCAGTTTGGGCTCTTCACCAGTTAACTAATCCAGTCTCTGTGTCATTCTGAATTTGGGAAGAAAAAACTACCTGATCTGATTATCTTGTTTGGGTGCCCACTCCTTGTCCAAACAGATGTCATAAGAAACCAGGCTGCTAGGGATAAATCTTCTAAGTCACACGTAAAGTAGATTATCTAAGATAGGGGTGTGAATCGGTCAAGATTATGTAATTTTAGGTATTAGAGATTTCAGCTGCCTCACTGTCATTACTCCGAGAGCTTCCCGACTTTCTTGGGGATTCAGAGAATGAAGCTCTTGCACAGAACCTAAAACTCAAGTCGTGCTGGCAAGATAGAATGGCTAAAGAAATACACAGGCCAAAGACCACAGCAAGTGGGTGCTTACTTCCACCATGACTGCCACCACCCCTGGATCATTAGTAGGAGTTTTAATCATGAGATCAAAGAAAGATTCCGAGACTAAAGTCAAAAGAGTCTAATTAAGGAGAAGAATGTAAATTATTCTCCAATTCCAAGCAAGCAAGTAGAAAGTATGTCCAAACTTGAAATCAGACATGGTCTAGGCTGCAGTGTGGGTGGGTATACATCTGGGAATGGGCTGTGGGGAGGGAAAGGAATATTGACCCGCCAAGACCCAAGAAGAAAGAAAGACTTAAGCATGTGGATTGAGCACAAAGAAATGGGTAAGAAATGAAATCCTTCCCTAATATTTGATAAGAAAGTCATTCACAGGAGAGTGAGCAGAACAGGGTACGTTGGCCACAATTTAATCGTAATCAAACCTGAGCATCAGAAAGGATGTCTGCAGATGTCCTATATGCCTTTTCTGAGAGACTATGAGAAGGTATGCGATGGCTCTTGAACAAAAGGCTGATCTCAGCAGGAGGCAGTAATGTAGCTGGGCAGAGGCCCAGGGGACTTCTCATGGTCCTAATAACCAGCTCCCATTATGAGTTAATCCATCATATAGGCTATTTCCACATTAATGTTATTAAAATGACACTTACAGCATGTCACTCCTTTGTTCAGAAGCCCTCAATGACTCATTGATGCCTCCTGGATGAAGTACAAATGTCTCAACTCTGCACTTACAATCTTCCATGATTTACACTGAAGAATTTATTGTCCAAACTGAAGAGTTTATTGTCCAAGAGCCAACGAATGCAAGACTGAGGGTTATGGGTTACACTGCGTCTCCCCAAAAAGATACGTTGAAGTCTTAAACCTCTGTGCCTCAGAATTTGACCTTACTTGGAAATAAGGTCTTTTACAGATTTAACCAAGTTAAAATGAGGTCATCAAGAATGGACTATAGCCCAGTACAACTGGTATCCTTATGAAAAAGGCAAATTTGGGCACTGGGAAGACACACAGGGAGAAAATGGCCATGTGGTAACGGAGGCAAAAGTTGGACTGATGTACCTACCAACCCATGTAACAGCAAGGACTATCAGAAGTTGAAGAGGCAAGGAAGCATTCTCTCCTGGAGTCACCAGAGGGAGCCTGGCCTGGTTAAAACCTTCATTTCGTGCTCACAGTCTCCAGAGGAGTGATATAATTCATTTCTGTTGTATTAAGCCACCCAGTGTGTGCTACGTTGTCACAACAGCCATAAAACTAATACCCTGAGGAAGTGGTGAGATAGGAATTTTGCTTCATGGCACATGGCAAAAAGGTGACCACTTCTCTCACTTTGCCTGGGATGGAGAATCTTTCGCAAAGACTTTCAGTACTAAAACTGGGAAAGTCTGAGCACAGTGAAATGAATTGGTCACCTTGTACCACAGCTCCCTCAGCAAGGCAGAATCTCAGAGAGGAAGTAGGCCAGTGCATGACGAACCAGGAACCTCTTTTTGAGAGTCAAGTTAGAGAGGACGGTCAATGCAGAACTCTCTGGCTTCAATCAAGGCACAGCGACAAAAAAAAAAAGTGGGGGGGGGGACAAAGAGACACAACAGTTAAATTTAACATGAAGGTCCCACAAATTAATATTAGAAAATTCATCCCCACAGGTGCTGAAGCAGGAGAGAGATCAGGGAGATGGTGAGAACCAGAAAATGCCCCCTATCTGACTTCCCTGGGACAGACTCGCCACACCTTCCCCAACACTGAGTATTTTTTTCAATTTATTTTTGTTTATAAATAGGAAGGAAGATAATACGTTTTAATATGAAGTTTTTTTCTTATTAGGGTTGAGCACTGTGTAATGTTTATTAGCCTTTTGTATTTCCTCTTGTATAAATGGAATATTTGGTTTTTGGCCCACTTTTCTCCTTAGACCTTAGTCTTTAAAACTTGGTTTGCATGAACTCTTCAACAGTAAATGTATTTACACCTTTTGAGCCATATATGTTGCACATGTATATCCATGTTTATAGTGTGCCTTTTAATAGGCTTTATGTTACTTTCTAAAGTATAGAAATTTGGAGGAGGGGGGGAGCCTGGATGGCTCAGTCGGTTAAATGACTGACTCTTGATTTCGGCTCAGGTCATGATCTCATGTTTCATAGCACTGGGCCCCACATCGAGCTCTTCACTGACAGGATGGAGCCTGCTTGGGATTCTTTCTCTCTCCTCTCTCTCTGCCCCTTCCCTGTTCATGCTCTAAATAAATAAATAAATATTTAAAAATATAGAGAGAAATTGATTTAAATTGTTAATGGATTCTTTGTGATTTCAATAATTTTTTTTTAAAGTTTAGATAGTCCTTGCCCAGAGAACAAATTAAAATTGTTTTTAATTTTTTAATAGAAAATGTTAATATTTTATCTCTAGAAATAGGGACACATTAGGTTAAATACTTATCTTTCCATTTCATTATAAAAAGTCACGTCATCTTTACGTGTTCTGTTAAATGGCTCTCCTTCTTCCTTCCTGGGTCTGGTGAAACCCAAACCAGGGCCCAGAATATAGCACAGAGTTTAAGAAGGCTCAATCTCAGAACATGAAAGGATAGAAGGATCATGTAGCTAATTAACTAATTAGCATATTTGAAAACATGAAAGCAACCCTGAAATCATGAAGAACAGCAGAGACAGCAGAGGATGGAATGTTGGGAAAAATAAGGAAGGAAGGAAGATAAAGAACCTACTTTCAGAAACCATATCAGAGATAAAAGGAGAAGGAATCTTCGAGAATTATGAGGATGAGTTGGAAAACGATCATTTCCTTGTTAATGAATGTAGTACATACCGGAGGTCATGTTAAATAGTGCTTGCTTATCAGTTTGTACTTCTAGAACTAACTTTTAAGGACATATTTCATGTTAAGCCATATTTCACTCTTATTTAAGATTAAAAATTTTTTTTTAATTTTCTCTCATTGAGAAAGAGAGAGAGTACAACTGGGGGAGAAGGGGCAGAGAGAGAGAGGGAGGGAGGGAGAGAGAGAGCACACCAAGCAGGTTCTGAGCTGTCAGCACAGAACTTTATTTGGGACTCAAACTCACAAACCATGAGATCATGACCTCAAAAATCAAAAGTCAGAAGCTTAACTGACTGAGCCACCCAGGTGCTCCCATATTTCACACTTTTGGTAAGTGATACTTCTGGCTAGAAGACAGTGAAGGTAAGGTGTCTCAAAATGCAGAGTCAAGCTTCATCGTGGAATACTTTATCCCTTGATAAAGTAACCGTGCTTTATCCCTTCCTTCCTTACTTGAAGTATGTGGATGAGGCAGCAAAATTCAAGCCTCCTACGGACTGCAGCTGCCTTCTGTCTTTCTGCACCTAGTATCTGGGTGACATGGATTTGAGAAACAGGCTATGAGTTTCCCTTCCATTCTTCCTCCACGTACATAACTTCCTCCTTCCTTGCATGGCTTCCGCCTTTGATGTTAAAGCTTAAGGGCTCCTGCGACTCTCTACCTCAGATACCCTTGAAAGTTCACCTTTTAAAAAAGAAATGATTAGGGGTGCCTAGGTGGCTCAGTCAGTTAAGCATCTGATTTCTGCTCAGGTCACAATCTCATGGTCTGTGAGTTCGAGTCCCACATCAGGCTCTGTGCTGACAGCTCAGAGCCTGGAGCCTGCATGGGATACTGTGTCTTCCTCTCTCGGCCCCTCCCTTGCTCACACCCTGTCTCTCTGTCTCTCAAAAATAAATAAACATTGGCACAAAAACAGATCAATGGAACAGAATAGAGAACCCAGAAATAGACCCAAAAACATATGGCCAATTCATCTTTGACGAAGCAGGAAAGAGTGTCCAGTGGAATAATGACAGTCTCTTCAGTAAGTGGTGCTGGGAAAACTGGACAGCGACATGCAGAGAAATGAACCGGGGCTGCTCTCTTACACCACACACAAAGATAAACTCAAAATGGATGAAAGACCTAAACGTAAGACAGGAAGCCGTCAAAATCCTTGAGGAGAAAGCAGGCAAAAACCTCTCTGACCTTGGCCACAGCAACTTATTACTCAACACATCTCTGGAGGCAAGGGAAACCAAAGCAAAAATGAACTATTGGGACCTCATGAAAATAAAAAGCTTCTGCACAGTGAAGGAAACAATCAGCAAAGCTAAAAGGCAACCAACAGAATGGGAGAAGATATTTGCAAACAACATATCAGATAAAGGGTTAGTATTCAAAACCTATAAAGAACTTAACAAACTCAACACCCAAAAAACAAATAATCCAGTGAAGAAATGGGCAAAAGACATGGAGAAACACTTTTCCACAGAAGACATCCAGGTGGCCAACAGGCACATGAAAAAAATGCTCAACATCCCTCATCATCTGGGAAATACAAATCAAAACCACAATGAGATACCACCTGTCAGAGTGGCTAACATTAACAACTCAGGCAACAGCAGATGTTGGCGAGGATGCAGAGAAAGAGTTCTCTTTTGCACTGCTGCTGGGAATGCAAACTGGTGCAGCCCCTCTGGAAAACAGTATGGAGGTTCCTCAAAAAATTAAAAATAGAACTACCCTATGACCCAGCAATCATACTACTAGGGATACAGGTATGCTATTCCAAAGGGGCACATGCACCCCAATATTTACAGCTGTGCTATCAACAATAGCCAAAGTATGGAAAAAGCCCAAATGAATGGATGAAGAAGATGTGATATATATATAATATATATACAACACACACACACACGCACACACACACACACACACACACACAGACACTAAACGATGGAGTATTACTCAACAGTCAAAAAGGTTGAAATCTTGCCATTTACAACTATGTGGATGGAACTAGAGGGTATTATTCTAAGCGAAATTAGTCAGTCAGAGAAAGACAAATATCATATGACTTCACTAATATGAAGACTTTAAGATAAAAAACAGATGAACATAAGAGAAGGGAAGCAAAAATAAAATAAAAACAGGGAGGGGGACAAAACATAAGAGACTCTTAAATATGGAGAACAAACAGAGGGGTTCCTGGAGGGGTTGTGGGGGGAGAATGGGCTACATGGGTGAGGTGCATTAAGGAATCTACTCCTGAAATCATTGTTACACTATATGATAATTAACTTGGATATAAACTTTTTAAAAAATAAATCAATCAATAAATAAACATTAAAAATAAATAAATAAGGAATCAGTATATAACATATTTTATGTATATAATTTATACTTACGTATTATTTACATGTACCGTATTGATGAGTTTGATGTGTTGTATGTTCAAGATCTAGGAATGTGGCTCATGTTCTTTTATTTCTTATTAAATTCACCTGAAAATAACTCTTGTGTATACATTTTTTTTCTCAATAAGGTGTGTTTTCTTATGCACCCTCAGCATCTATCAGGGGCGAAATAATTAATACCCGTTATAAAACTTCTTTCTATACTATAAATAGCCTTATCTTGTAAAACAACTGTAGCATATAGTTAAAGACCAAATCCCTCTCGTTTATTTTTCTCTATAACATAACCTCGGCATACATCGCAATCTCATACATTTATGAAGCACTCTGTGCCAGTACTCTGTTAGGTGCTGGGAATTTGAGTTAATAAGATGGGCGTGGTCTCTACTATCAGGAAGCTCAGTTTGGAATGTGTTTTAAGGAACCTTCCCTTTTCTGGCCTAGCTGTTCCTGCCTAACTGTACTACTTAGTTTAGGGACAGAAATGGCCCACAGGCTGCTAGAAAATTTGGTGTGGAATAAAAAAAACCTCACCTCTATTGTTTCCTGGCAGGAAGGAGTGGTGTAGAATAACTCTACTCTCATAAGCTACCATTTCCAAGGAAGATGCAAGACTTTGCTGATATTGTCAACACTTTGTTGATTAACTTTCTTTGGAAGAGCATCTATAACAACTAATCAATAACAGGGCCAAATCTCCTACTACTGACTGTTTGGTTGATTGAAGCTTAAAAAAAAAAAAAGCAACTTATGTTTATGTAATTTTTAACAACTACCAGAACAAATCCTGAGTCAGTGTTTGACAATCCAAATCCCTTTAAAGGCCTCATAGGGATTGCAAGTTGTTTATTGATCAAATCCTTGTGTTTGGCAAATTACTTTCTCTATGAAATTGTGGGAAGATAGTCCAACAGTATGAATGAGTTCGTTTTTTCTTCCAAGACCAATAACAAAAAAATTTATGCGGAAGAATTACATGTGAATCAGCAAGCAGGACTGTGAGACTTATCTTTGGGGGAGAAAAATCTAAATATTTGTCCAATTGAAAGTAGTCACACTGGTCTCCTGTTAAGAAAAAAAGTAAACAAGAGATACACTACACTAATCCAAAAAAATGTATGGCTTGAAAAAGAAGATTTAAAATGTTCTCCAAGAAAAGGAAAATATGAAATTTTGAAAATATTTTTAATGTTTATTTATTTATTTTGAGAGAGAGAGAGCAAGAGTAGAGGGGCAAAGAGAGAGGAGGAAAGAATCCCAAGTGCTGACTGCACAGAGCCTGACACAAGGCTTGAACTCACAAACAGGGAGATCGTGGCCTGAGCCCCAATCAAGAGTTGGACATTTAAATGACTGAGTCACCCAGGCACCCCCAAAATATGAAGATTTTTACCTATCTTTTCTTTAAACTGATAACATACAGTGAAATTACACATTTGTAGACATTTACAATGTGAACGTTGGACAATTCTTCATTAACTATTATTTTCAGGCAGAAACAATACCAAATACCAAATAATCAACGACCTACATAGCACCAGCACCAACCAATCAGAGCAGGCCTGCCTTTGTGCAGGCATTAACCCTTTAGCTGCTTAACCACTAGGGGGTCTTAGGGTAGAGATGTAGGTGGCCAGGAAAGGGGGGGGGGCATTTAAAGGGGCTTAGATAACTATAAGGAGCCATATACAAACTGATACAGCAATGCTAGTCATCTCTGCTGAATATCAACTCTAAGTTCAAGGTCAAACCCTGTTACAAACAATGTTATGGAACCATCCAAATTCTTTGGCTGTGATATTTTGCCTTAAGAGATTCTATTATTACAGTAACCCTAATTACACACTTTTGGTTTAAAGAGGACAGAAAGGAAACAACTGGGGTGCAGCCCCTTTAAACGTCAATGAGGAAATTGACCTTAGGAAACCGGAGAGGAAGGTTAATGCTGCTTGTCAGTACACCTCTGCTGTTCTCAAGGTCTTAATCGTTTTGGTGTGCTGCATTTGGTTTGGATGGTGTATTTGGTCAGGGATCTTCAAAGAAGCATGAACCAATGGATTAAAAACAAAGAGAGAACTTTATTTTCAGTTCACATGATAGTAGGGACTGGCAATTCCAAAATTGCAGAGCAGGCTCACAGGATATTCAAGTAAGAGTTGATGTTGTAGCCTGGAGTCCGACTCTGAAGGGCATGCCATCAGGCAGGAAACTCAGAAGATGGGGTTTCTATGTTGCAGTTTTAATACAGAATGACTCCTCCCTTGAGAAACTTCCGTCTTGGCTTTTAAGGCCTTTGACTGATTGGATGAGGCCCACCAACATGATAAAGGGTAATCTGGTTTACTTAAAGTCAACTGATCATAAATGTTAACCACATCCAAAAACATAGGTGCTAGGAATTCACAGCAACATCCAGACTAGTATTTGACCAAACATCTGGGCACCATAGCCTAGCGAGGTTGACACACAAAATTAACCATCACAGATGTCCCGTTTGGAAGCTCAATAGCAGGCAGGGTGACAGAGATGCTACCCTATGGCAAAATCAAAAGGCCAAGGCTAATTCAGTATCTTTAAGCATGTGCTCTCCTCCAGGACCCGTGCCAAGGACGCCTCTCATTTATACCTCATGAGAGCCCGATGGGATCAATATCTTTATTATTCTACTTTGCACATGATCAGACAATGGTTTAGAGAGATTAGGTTGCTTGCTGTATTTGTTTATTATTATTGCTGTAACAAATTAATACCAATTTAATGGCTTAAAACAATACAAATTTATCTTATAGTTCTGGAAGCCAAGAGTCTGAAATGGGTCCTGCTAGGCCAGAATCAATATGTCAGCAGGGCTCCACTCAGGCTCTGGGAGAGAATCTGTTTCTTACCTCAGCCACCTTCTGGAGACTGTGTGTACCCCGTAGCTTGTAGCCTCTTCATCCACCCTCAAAGCCCACAACATAGCATCTTCCAGTCTCTTTCTCTGACCAGGACCCCCTGCTTGTGATGATATTGGGCCCACCCACATAATCTAGGTTCATATTCCACCTCATGAGTCTGAATCCTATCTGCAAAGCCCATGTTGCCAGGTAAGGGGACATATTTACAAGGTTTAGAGATTAGAGCACCAGCATCTTTGAGGGAGCCATTACTCTGTCCCCACACTTGCTCAATCCCACAAAGCTAAGAGTGCTGGAGACTGGATCCAAAACCAATTCTATCTAACCCCAGAGCCTATACTCTGGACTATGGTGGTAATTCATCTCTCAAAAATAGCCCACAAACAGAATTTAGGTCATCAGGGTGATTGCTTCTTTCATGACTAGGAGCAGGGACCATCAAAAGCATTGGTCATAGAGAATTGTAGGCAGGTTAACAAAGTACTGCTCAATAAGTTATCCAAAGGCACATGAAAATGCTTTGTTATAAAGAATGCTTCGGTATCAAGGGATTATACTTTCATGACCAATTGAAAAAGGTGAATTCTACAGGCTTTCAACATTAAACTGAAGCTTCTCTGATCACATAGATTAGCTATAAAGCCAAATTTGGAAGCGATTGAATTAAAAAGTGTTTTTTCCAGAACAGAGAAAGGAGACAAATAAGGACACGTTAATGCCACAGCGATGGCCATTGTCCTCACACAAAGCACCCCAAAAATCTCAAGGATCAGTTTTCAAACTTGACCGACTCTAAGAAGCCACATGGATAAAATGGGGTTTGGAGGCTTTGAAAAATAAAGCTTGGAATCTCCAGGCTTGTGACAGAAAGAAGACAGATTTATTCATTTGGGTGAGAGGGAGTTTGAAACAGAACTCTAAAACATCATGAATAAAATAGCCCAAGGAAATGGAAAATAATACAACAAATGGTTCCAAACAAACTCACTGTCTGTTCTCATCTGATGGTCTTTTCCCAAATTGCTCAGGTAATCAAGGGCTGAGAGACAACATTTAAACACAATGACTTTGGAAACAGTCTGCTCAAAGGGCATGAAACAGAATACAATGGGCACAAATGCCTAGCTCACGACTCAGATGCATTAAAAAAAAAAAAACTAACTTTTCAATTACTTCATTCTTCCTTACATTTTCTCTGCCCTGAAAGGTATTTGGCTGTTGATATGATCAACTCCAAAGTACTACTTCTCTTCTTATTTTGTAGGAAGGAAGATTAAGCAATAGAGAAGAAAGGAATTTTCACCTACCTTCTGCATCCACTTCCCAGGAAATCCTACTACTTTATTATAGACAGTGGAGGCTCTCTGCTGGGGCCAGTTGCACCTCAATGGAACTTCAGCAAATGTCTGGAGGCCCTTTACTTTGTCACAACTCAGAAGGTGGGAATAGAGGAATTAGAGGCGCTATTGGCTTTCAGCAGGGATATTGCTAAACATCCTACAATGCCCAGGACAGCCCACGTCAAAAGATTATCCAGCTCAGAGCATCAAAATTGACAAAGTTGAGGAACGCTGATGTACAAAGTGTCGCAGAGAAAGACTGGGCTCTGGAACCAGAAAGCTTGTGTTCAAATCCTGCCTCTGCCACAGTGCGGCTAACAAACCTCAGCATTTGTTTCCTCGTCTCTAAACTAGACAATGAACGCACCCACCTTGCAGGGTATTTGTGGGGATTGAACAAATTAACCCAAGTGAGTACTTAGGGTAGAACCAGGCACAAATGATACACGTATTGCTAAATATATCAAACTATAATACTAGAATACTGGCTTGAAACTGTTACCTGTCTCACTAACTGGTGAATGTCCTGTGGGCAGAACTTGACCTTAATCATCCACATCATCTCAGCACCAAGTGCATGACCTTCATAGACTTAAAACAGATTAGAAGCTAAAGACTCGGGGCGCCTGGGTGGCTCAGTCGGTTAAGCGTCCGACTTCGGCTCAGATCATGATCTCACGGTTCATGGGTTCAAGCCCCGCGTTGGACTATGTCATGACAGCTCAGAGCCTGGAGCCTGCTTCGGATTCTGTGTCTCCCTCTCTCTGACCCTCCTCTGCTCATTCTGTCTCTCTCTCTCTCTCTCTCTCTCAGAAATAAATAAAACATTAAAAATAAAAAAAAAAATAAAAATAAAAGAAGTCAAAGACTCAGGAGTGTTTGGGTGGCTCATGTGGTTAAGCATCTGACTGCAGCTCAGGTCATGATCTCGTGGTTTGTGAGTTTGAGCCCCGCATCAGGCTCTGTGCTGACAGCTAGGAGCCTGGATCCTGCCTTGGATCCTATGTCTCCCTCTCCTTCTACCCCTTTCCTGCTCCCACTCTGTCTCTCTGCTGCTCTTTCAAAAATAAACATTAAAAAAAAATTTTTTTTAAAGAAGCCAAAGACTCAACCCACTGATAGAATTCTGACCCACTGCCACGGTCATTGGTACTCCCCTATATCTGTTCAGCCCATGCCACGATGAGGCACACTGCCCTGATGTCCTTTCTCTGGCTTCTAGGGCTTTCTCTGACTTCCAGCTACACCCTTGCCACAACCCGGCAGGCCCATTGTGCCAGAGAATGAATGCTTCTGGCAACAGCCCTCAACCAACTACCGACGGAAACGTGGACAACCTCCAGCTTCTTGCTCAGAATGGCGCCTTCTGCTCTGTCTCCAGGGTCCCCAGGCAGGAGTAGATTTCCTGGACAACACGCCTTCCCATCCCCCATCCTCGGCTCACTTTCCCACGCCCTTACCAATGTCTGAGGGATCCTCGTCTGCATAAACTCCTACAGTCCCACCCACCTTCGGGTGGGCCCTGGGGGAGCCCCAACTAACAGAGGTGCATCATAGAAGCACAATGGATCAAGCTGCCGGACAGCGTGATGTCCTTGACTGAAATATTTTGGCACATCCGTAGGGCACCGGCTTTACTCCTGATCATTTCTCATTTCTCAGGGTGTGTGTCTCCATCCTCAAGATGGCAGGGAATGGGAAACGGAAAGATAATCCATTCTCAGGGCGATGAAATAAATAATTCGCTTCCAGGCGTGAGGCTGGTGTTGAATGAAACTTGAGGTAATCTTTGGAGCAGAGCTTGGGGGTACCCGTGACTTGTAAATGGAGCTGCTTTGTTTCTAGGGAAATACGTACTTTTAAAATGAAGCTCGAGGCTAAAAGCTTCCAACAATAAATCTCCCTGAGGCACACTCCTCTGGGGACAAATATATGGGGAAATTTTCAAAGAGGGTGCTTGGTTTATCACTTGGTGACTCTTTTTCACTGAGGAAGGAGGTCCTTTGTTTCCAGTGAGAATCCAAGTCTACTTGGACCTTCAAGAGTTTTTCACTGAATCCCTGCTCCACCACCTTCAAGATCTCAACCAAGCGGCTTTTGAAAATAACCTTTTGGGAGTTGAAACAGAGAGTATATTAGTAATCACTGCTCTTCCTTATGCCCTTCCCTCATGACCTGAAGAAAAAATAAATCAAACAAATGATAACAAAAGGTATCCTGCTATGTAAGCAAACTGCAACCTCATATCTGTTCGCTTTTCCTTCATAGGGAACTGCGTGTAATAACAGTAAGAAAAATTTGTTGAGGGCTTACCATGTTCCAACGCTTACTGTCCCACCAGATAGCTCCATAAGTAGCATCATACCCATTTTATAGATAGAAAGTTTGAGAAGTAAAGCTCAAAAAACTGACCAAGGTCATGTTACATGGTTCATAGATCATAGAGTTGGGATTTTTAATCTAGGAGAGTCTGCCTTCAGAATCCTACACTGAGTGATTACCTTATGTGAAGCTGAAGGCAATTTAACTGATAAACATCATCTAAGTAAAGCTGATAATTATCCCACTCAAAATTAGGCATGAAGACAGAGAACATATAAAAACTGACAATCATCAGAGCAAAAAGTCTGTTGAACAGAGAAGAATTGGTGCAGAGTACCAGTGAGTTTTCCATGGAAGATACTACAATTGTAAACTTAATTTCTCATATGGATGTCAAACACGCACACACCCACAACAGAAGCTTGGAGGTAGCTAATCTGTAGAGAGATAAAATTAGAGCCAGGAGTAATTGAATAAATACAAAAATGAGCCTTTCTCTCCATAACGAACGAACGAGACCCGGTCCCACTGCAGTGAGGCTAACATGGGGATCGGAAGACCTCACAGATTGCCAGAAGTGAATGTGCTAAACCCTCCCCACACTCCCCATCTGCCTCTCACTCTGAGCCTGGTGTCAGACTGCCCTAGTTCAACTCGAGCGCCAACACTCACTGGCTGTAGAGACTGGAGAAGTTCCCTCATCTTTTATAAGCCTCTGTTTTCTCACTAAAATATGACCAGGGATAACACCTCAAACTGTTGTGAAGATTGCATGAGAAATTCATGCAAAAGGCATGACTTGATGGTGGCACATAATAAGCACTCAATAAATATTCAGGAGTATCCTTCTGGCTCCACGGAATTCTGGCACACAGTTGCCTCTGGCCTCAAGCTCTACCCTACCCAGATGCCTCAATGCTTGGCTTCCCTCGCAGCCCAAAACAAAGATGAGAAACCCGTGTTCTGGGAACTGGCATTGAGTTCCAGACAGGAACGTTGGAATCACATGAACGCTATAGCCACCGACAGGACTCTTAGCTCACAGGAGCCCCCTCTTCGGTTCCCAGCCTCTCTGGGATGGGATCTTACACTGAAAATCCGAGCGGACAATCCAGCTGTGGGTAGAGGAGCTTTCATGGTCCTTGGGCAGAAAGAGGGTGCTAAAACCCAGGAGAAGGTATATATTCAGGTCAGAATTTGAGAGAGCGATGGGTGGCCCAGAACACAGATTTTTTTTTTTCTCTAGAGGCTCATAAAAATAGGATCCCTTGACCAAAGGTACCTTACAGAAATTCTTCCTGGTTCTCATCATAAGTAATTAAACTGCTACCAGTTATGCCAGGCTTACAGATTGGATTGGTCTCCAGGTTCAACTAACCCTAGTGCCTTGGTTGGGAAGAGATGCATTTGGGATACGAATTCAGACACCCTGGCCCAGACCCCTACAATGTTTCTTCTCCCTCTTCTGTGTCTCTACAGATATATCTGAAAACAGTGTGTTGTAGACACAGAGAAGCACCAACCACGTCCCCCTTCAGGGTTAAGACGTGCTGTCCATCTGTCTATTCTTGAATTTGGGGGCTGCCACAGCTGGGAAACGCCAGCTGGCCCCAGGTCACACCCTTGAAGCAGCTGGTATAGCGATAGAGTAACGTGGGGCCATTTCTGATGGACAGTCCTGGCCTCGGAGCTCCCCACGGGGCTGACCAAGGCTCCAGTGAGCCTGCATTTCAGCTTGACTTCTGCTTCTACGCAATCCTGCTTCCTCCCCTCCTTTTTACAGGCATCCATACCGATAAACATCTTAAACCTCCAATTCAGCTTCCAAAGAACCCAGCCTGCACTACAGAGCGAGGCCCTTTAAGCCACAGAAAGGTAGGCTCAGACAGTTGAGTCTTAGAGCAAAAGACCTCAGTTGGACCCCAGCTCATGCACTTTATATCTCTGTGTTGGGCGAACCAGGTAAAACTTACGGAACGTATGTAAAAATAAATATTACTATTACTTCCAGACACAGTCAGGACAAGGTGAATAAAAAATCACAGCACATCCTATAATGATCGTCCCTGATCCTGAAAGCACCCCTCACTCCATCCCAGATGAGTAAGAAAGATTCTTTTGTGGCAGGAAAAAATGCCCAGTGACTCAATGCCCCTCCCTCTAACGGCCAGCAAGTGTCATTCTTTTCCAAAAGTCTCCCAAATCAGTACCCTCAGCAGCGGCAGAAAGTAAGGAACATTGTTATTCTTGTAACACCAGAGCTGCAGCATATAATTAAATCATTAAGAGGCAAATTAACTCCACTAGCAATACTCTTCTAAGTATTTGTGGGCAAACCCATTAGCATTGTGCCAGTAAATCCTGAAATTTCTTTGCAGGCAGACTAAGTACAGCATCAAAGGCAAGGGGTGGGTTGGGGAGCGAGGTGCACAGGTGGTTTGACCTCCCATGGAGATGTGTGGGTTGGGGAGGGTGGGGAACGGATGGGACGTTAATGGCATGTTATGACTATATTTCATAAACCCTTTGAAAATACAACTGCCGAATTTCCCCTGCTCAGAGCCAATGAGACATCTAGTCTCTTCCCAGGAAAACCGTTTAAGAGCTTTTGCTCCTTAATTCTGCTGAATCCATTCAGTGTGGATTCTTTGTTTTTTAGAGGGGCATAGATGGGGAGGAGAGCGACTGGGTAATTAGAAAGGGCATCTTCCAGTGGTATACTTTGTAGCTACTTTACTTAGCTGGGTCTTCAGAATAACGAACATGAAGTTGGCTTCGATTCAGTACCCAAATATACATTTATGCTATTGACTCAAATTCAAGCTGGCCAATCTGGTTGGCTGTCTGTGGCCTTCCATTCATCCCAGCTTGAGTATTTCAGTCAATATGTTGACCATTTATATGATGACCCTGTTTAAACCATTTAATAAAATGTAAACAACATGAAAGTGTATTGAAAGTCAACATAACTCATTATTGCCGCCTATACACTCATCAAAATCCTGAGGGGAGGCTGCCTGACCTGATTGGAGGTTTCCTCCAGAGTCATACAATAATTTTAGCTGTGAAAGGAAATTTTATGGCATGTAAGATTAGCCCACACTAATGCAAGGTCAAAAATAATAGAATCAATAGGCAAACTCAATACTGTTAACATTTTGAGAAAATTACTCCCAGAAAACAATGTCAACAACAGATTGAAATGGGTCTCCAAAGTCGTCTCATTGATTTCCTTTCACTTTGGTGGCAATCTCTTTCTTTTATGCAATATGGAATTTTCTAAGTCTTTTTTTTTCAGCTCTGCTTTAAACATGGAATATTTCTGTTGTACTTGTTTATTGATTGATGTCAAATATTACACGTGTCAAAAAAAACTTATGTGGTTGTTCATATTGAAGGGAACAGAATGTGGGAACTCTTTTCATCATGTAAAGGCTTTGGTGCTTCTTTAATTCAGGGCTCAGGTGGTAAATTTGGGAGCCTTTTTAATTATAGCATGGTGTCTAACTGCAAAGGTCAACAGTGGCATTAATTAATTAGTAACTAAATGAAAACCTTATACTAGAAACACATGGCCTTGGAAGTGGTTTGATGGGAGTCATGTTGTGTGCATGGTCATCATCTTGATGATGGAAGGGCAGATTGTGGTTGGACAGACCCATGTTCTTTAGCATTATCAGTAACTGGCCAAGCATTAGCAGTAATATATCAACCCACACCCGCCCCAAATTCTTCTGCTCTAGGCTTCCTACTTTAGTCAATGACTTCCTCACCCTCACCACCCCAATGACTGACTTATTCAATCCAAACCTTGGGAATTACTAACTCTTTCCTTCCTTCAGCCAATCCATTTGGAAGATGTACCTCCAAATTATATCCCTAAGCCACTCACTTCACTCCATCTCTGGTTATTCATTGCCATAGCCTCTTTCCTGTTCTCCTAGGTTCCATTTTCTATCCAACAGGCCATAGTGAACACTTTTTTTTTTTAAAGTTTATTTATTTTGAGAGAGGGGGGGAGCATGAGTTAGGGAGGGGCAGAGAGAGGGAAAAGGAGAGAGAGAGAATCCCAACTAGGCCCGGTGCTGTTAGCACAGAGCCTGATGTGGGGCTCAAACTCATGAACTGTGAGATAACGATCTGAGCTGAAATCAAGGGTCATATGCTCAACCGAGCCACCCAGGCACCACCCAGGCACAGTGATCACTTTAGAACCAAATTACATCCACGGACTCATCCTTGAAACTCTCTCAGTAGTGCCCACTGCACTTAAAATAAAATCCAGACCTCCCTCCTGCAAATGCCGGGACCTACATGGTCTGGTCCCTGCCCACCTCTCTTGCCTCACTCATCTTCAGCCTCTCCTGCCCTGACTTTCTAAGCTCCAGCCCCATTAGCCCCCTTTTGTGATCTACATGTCAAGCATAATCACATGTCAAGGCCTTTGTCTGGGCTGTTCCTTCTTCCCTGAATGCTTATCTCCCAGTGTTTCCATCTCTGGCTCCTTCTCTTTAGTCAAGACTCAGTTCTCCCAGCAGAGCCTCCTCTGCACCTGTTGTCAAAGGACACTCTTGGGGCGCCTGGGTGGCTCAGTTGGTTAAGCATCTGACTTCGGCTCAGGTCATGATCTCATGGTTCACGGGTTCGAGCACCACGTCGGTTTCTGTGCTGACAGCTAGCTCAGAGCCTGGAGCCTGTTTCAGATTCTGTGTCTCCTTCTCTCTGTGACCCTCCCCAGCTCATGCTGTCTCTCTCTCTCTCTCAGAAATAAATTTTAAAAGAAACATTAAAAAAAACAAAAAAGGATGCTCTTAGCCTCACCCTTATCCTCCTAATTACTTTTATCACCTGCATCATTTCTACAAAGAAGTTGACATTTACAACTATGACCTAAGTGTGGAAAAAAAAATGGGCTGGGGCGGGGGGGAAGCAGAGTATATAAATCATTTTGCCTAACATATAATGCTTTTGTTCTTAAGTTTTATTACTAGTGATAGCAGAAATCCCTTAGTTTATCAGTCAAGAACATCATTCCTCTTTTTGTTAAATTTTCTTTTGAGTTCTCTTCCAACCTTCCAAAGTTCTCTCTAATTTCACAGTTCTTGCCGACCCTCCAAAATGCATTAGGGTACCATGGAAAGGTTATGTCCTCATAGTTCTGGGAAGGTATGTCTGGCCCACCAGCTCCCCTTCCACATTGGTTCCTTGTGTTCATGGTCTTCAGGCATCTCTTTTCATCCTTACTGCAACTGCTATCACATAGTATGGCCTCCTGCTCAATGGGCACATTGGGCTGGGGTTTACAAAGATGGAGCTGAACCCATGTACTCTTTAAAGGGCTCTGTGTTTGGCACCTGGTGTTAAAGACCATGAATGTCCATCCCCAAAAGCAAAGGAATCAAGAGCAAAAATAAACGAATGGGACCTCATCAAGATTAAAAGCTTCTGCACAGCAAAGGAAACAACCCACAAAACTAATAGGCAACCAACGGAATGGGAAAAGATAGTTGCAAATGACATATCAGATAAAGGGTTAATATCCAGAATCTATAAGGAACTCACCAAACTCCACACCTGAAAAACAAACAACCCAGTGAAGAAATGGGCAGAAGATATGAACAGACACTTCTCCAAAGAGGACATCCAGATGGCCAACAGACACATGAAACGATGCTCAGCATCCCTCCTCATCAGGGAAATACAGATCAAAACCACACTGAGATACCACCTCATGCCAGTCAGAGTGGCTAAAATGAGCAAATCAGAGAACTCTAGATGCTGGCGAGGATGTGGAGAAACAGGCACCCTCCTACACTGTTGGTGGGAATGTAAACTGGTGCAGCCCCTCTGGAAAACAGTGTGGAGGTTCCTCAGGAAACTAACAATAGAACTCCCCTATGACCCAGCAATAGCACTGCTAGGAATTTACCCAAGGGATCCAGAAATGCTGATGCATGGGAGCACATGTACCCCAATGTTCATAGCAGCACTCTCCACAATAGGTAAAACATGGAAAGAGCCTAAGTGTCCATCAAGGGACGAATGGATCAAGAAGATGTGGTTTATCTATACAATGGAATACTCCATGGCAATGAGAAACAATGAAATCTGCCCATGTGTAGCACCATGGATGGACCTTGAGGGTGTTATGCTGAGCGAAATAAGTCAGGCAGAGAAGGACAAATACCATATGTTTGCACGTATAGGAGGATTAGGAGGAACTTAACAGAGGACCAAGGGGGAGAAGAAGGGGGGAAATGGTGGGGGAAAGGGAGAGAGGCAAACCATGAGAGACTCTTGAATGCTAACAAAAACTGAGGACTGATGGATGTGGGGGGCGGGGGGGTGAGCATGGAGGAGGGCACTCGTGGGGATGAGCACTGGGTGTTATGTGGAAACTAATTTGACAATAAACTATTTGTAAAAAAACCAAAAACCAAAAACCAAACAACAACAACAACAACAAAAAAAGACTATGAATGTCACCACTGCCTCTGGGCACGAAGTCCTTAACTTCCTTTTTACAAGCAAATGGTTCATACAACTCTTCCACATCCCCTTCGCTACTGTAGCTGATTGTTCCCCCACCCATGCTGGGGCAGGACCTCCTCACAGGAGGCCCTGTGAGGTTGCCCAGGCTGCCCAATAGTATTCTCCTGCCACAAGTCAAGTCAGAGGAAACCTTGTGTCAAATACAGTGCTCCCTTGAAGGGCTTATATGTTCTTCAAACTTTGAACCAAAGAGTTGTCCAGACCCAAAGTTCTAGACAGCCTCAAACCCGGAACCAGGATAGTCTTCTCAGAATTCCTGCCTTCCTCTGTTCCTGCCCCATTTCTGGGCCCTACCTTCTGGCTCCCAAGGGCTTTTTCCATCCTATGGGATCAGAAATTCCTCTGAATTCATAGACTCACCTTTGCCACTCAAAGTTGCACTCTGTGGTCTGCCCACCAAGCCTTGGTGCCTGAGATGTGAAAGCCCAGTTTGGGAAATATCAAGAGTTAACAGTGATTTCCTGTAAATGCCTAGCTTTTAAGACTATGGTCTTACTAAATACCTATTTTGAAATTCAAAGCTTAGAATTATAATTAAGATAATTATTCAATAATTGTTGCTTGAGTGTTTTTTTAAGCCATCTCAAAAGTGCAGAGAAGTTGCAAGTAATAAAAAAGAACTATTTCCCCACCCTAGTCTATAAGAGGAAGTTGCTGACCTGCTGCCCTAAACCCTTTATGGTCTATCTCCTATGGGGACAGTCTCTTAAGTAACCACAATCGACCATCAAAATCAGGAAACTCACACGATATATTCCTACCATCTAATCCTCAGACCCCATTCATGTGTCCCCAGCTGTTCTGACAATGCCCTTTGTAGTAAAAAGGATCAAGTTCAGAATCACCCATTGCATTTAGTACTGATGCTTCTATCCTCTTCGGTCTGGAAAGTCACTCTGGTCTTTCCTTGACTTTCATTTCATAACCTTGACACGGGAAAGTTATAAGGCAGTCATTTTATAGATTTCCTGTGGCACGTCTGCTGTTGGCCAGTTCTCTCATGTGTAAGATGCAATAGCATCATCTAAAGCTAGAGGTAAGAAGACAGTCTCTGACACACCTCTGGGACCACATTCTACCTCCACCATTCCTGACGGTATGGTCATGTACAATTTACATAACAACCCCGTGCCCCAGTTTCTTTGCCAGTAGAATGAAACTAACCGCCATGCTTATTTCCGGTGACTGTTGTGTGAATCCTCAGAGCTTGAGTTGCCTGAGAATGTAGTGTTCCCAGCTACAGCTCTTACAAATGACTGATGGGTACAAGGGGCATCAATACCCCAGCTCCCTGGCACCTGATTGGGGAAGTCTGAACAGTGGTCTATACTCCAAACCTCTCCTGTGGGCTAAGCCCAAGCCACCTTCCCTGGGACTCACTAAGACTGCATGCTTACTCAACCTCCTTCTCTTCTTGGCTAATTTCCTTTCTTCTTTTCAGTCTCTTCTGGAAGCACTTATTATTTTTTTATAAATGTGTATTTATTTATTTTTGAGAGAGAGAAAGAACACAAGCAGGGGAGAGGCAGAGGGAGAGAAGGAGACACAGAATCTGAAGCAGGCTCCAGGCTCTGAGCTGTCAGTGCTGAGCCTGATGCGGGGCTTGAACCCATGAACTGTGAGATCATGACCTGAGCTGAAGTCAGACGCTTAACTGACTGAGCAGCCACCCAGGTGCCCCCACATCCTGGAAGCATTTCTTAAAAAATTGCTTTCACACAAATCCTCATCTCAGAGTCGGCTGCTGGGGACCTAAACAGTCTCCAGTCAAGATAGCAGTTGGCCTGTTGGGTCAAGAATAGATAGCATATAGACTGGTGCAGAAGCTGCTTGAGTTGTCCAAGGAGGACCATGTGGACAGAGAAATAAACGTACACAAAATCTGGAGGGGTAGTCCACCAGACTGGCTTCTAAATTTTTTTAATGTTTATTTATATTGAAGAGAGAGAGAGAGAGAAAGAGAGACTGTGAGAGCCAGGAGGGGCAGAGAGCGAGGGAGACACAGAATCTGAAGACAGGCTCCAGGCTCTGAGCTGTCAGCACAGAGCCCAACGTGGGGCTCGAACTCACGAGCCATGAGATCATGACCTGAGCTGAAATCGGATGCTCAACCGACTGAACCACTCAGGCGCCCCTGGACTGACTTCTAAGTAGGATAGAGGGAATAAGGGAAAGAGACAACTCAAGGATAAATTCTTAGATGTATGCAAATTATTTCACATGAGGAGTGAAATAGCACTTTAGCTATGGAGAGCTGATATTCTTAGAATCTCAGTTAATAACATGACATATCGTTGGTAACAAGGACTGTAGATGCACAATAGAATTTAATCGCTGGTACCACAGTCACACAATAGGAAATTACAATGCCTCAAATTTAATGGGTTTCATTTTTCAAAGTGAATATTTTGCTTTTACAATCTCTCACTGCCAAGGATGCTCTCCGATTAGAACCAACCAGAGTCTTCTTTTATCTAGAAACAAGGCTCTTGGCTATTTACACAGACGAGTTAGCTTTGTCCGACTGAAACAAAGACCCCTGGCATTTCTCTTTCTTCTTTATGTTCTAATCCCTTTGATGACTTTAGAAAGGGCTTTGAATTCTTTTCATTTTATCAAGACAATGATGGTAGGGGGAGAGAACACAGGAAAGATCTGAGTTCTAGTCCACCAACCCCAGAAATTGGGGGAGTCACCTGAAATCTGACCCCAGACTCCTCCATAGACTTACTATTGCATCCTGCATATATTTAGTAAGCATGTACTATTTATCAGGCTTAGTTATATATTGAGGATACAGTAGTGCAAATAAGCATCCTGGTCCCTGACCTTGCAGAACTCATAGGAAGATAGACGTCCCCTCCCCAACCACAAACAAAACAGACATCTGTGAGATAAATGTTTTGTAAAATAAGTGGGACAGACAAATGTGAATACTGTTAGCATTTGCGTAATTTCTCTATCTGTAGTCCCGTAAATGTTCCCACGAAATTTCTAACATCATCAATTATAGCTCAAATGCTTTTCTTATGTGTCCTAAAGAAACGGTCATGTGAGGCTGGCCAGGTGTATAGTCCTTCCTCTGGAACACGTCAGGGCCAACATATCTCAAATTCAGGTATTACTTGGATCTCCTGTGATTTGACAGAGATTTATTAAGTTAATACTCCCAAATGGGACAGACCCCTATAAGCAAATCCAAAATTCTGCAGTAAAACATATGAGCATTCCCATTCAGCAAGATGATTTCTTAAAGAAATATATAAATATATATGTATATATATGCACATATATATACATGAGTAATATGTACATATGTAATATATAAACAATATAATATTTATAAATAACATATATAAATAACATATAGATATTACATATGTGTTTGTAGAGATAGATATACATATACATATACATATACATATACATATACATATACATATACATATAGATCAGGCTGTTTCATGTGGTTGTTTTGGATTTCAAAATTGCATTTAAGGAATTGTGAGCATAGAGCACATATTGTCTGAAAGCAGTAGGGCATGCGTTGGGCCTTAAAACCCAAATTTATCAAAGATATTCATTACAATTGCATTTGCTACAATGGTATTTGACCCATAGATAACCTAGCTTTATAAATACACTTAAAGCACCTCCAGGTCCATTAATATTTCATTGATCCATAAACTCCTTCCAAGTACTTATATTTATCAGCCTCATAGAAAGCTATATCTGATGTAGAAACCACACACACACACACACACACACACACACACACGCACAGAGGCAACTTCAGGCTCTGCTACTAATTTCACATGGTGATCTTCTCCCTGAGTGTCTCTTTGCCTTTTTACCAGGACATCGATCATATTGAATTAAAGATTCACCCTGTGCCAGTATGACCACATCTTAACCAATTATATGTGTAACAACCCTATGCTCAGAGAAGGTCATATTTTAGAGATACTAGGTATTAGGATTTCAACATATCTGTTTTGGGGACACAATTCAATCCATAACAACTGATAGTGTAATAATTAAACATATTGGTCTTTGAAGAGAGAACAAGTGAAATTCGATCATAATGGTTTAAATGAAAGAGGAACATGGATTGGTTTACATACCTGGACATAGCAGAGTAAATGTAGCTTCAGGGATAGCTGGATCCAGGAGCCCAAAGGCCATCCCACAGGCTTCATCACTATAGGTCTCCAAGCTCTCATTTCCACTGTGCTTGGCTTCATTTTTTGATGAGCTTTCTGTGTGTGGTAGCCCCTAAAAATTGCAGAATTGCATTACCTAGGAATCCTATGAAGTGCAAGTATAGCAGATGAGAACTAGTCTTCCTCTGGTTCCTGCCAAGTGTCAGACTGAATATTAATGTAACGCTTTGGGTCAGATGACCACCTGAACACTCCCACCCGTGGAGTTGGAAATGGAAGTGGGGTCAGCCCTGTCTACAACTCACAGTGTGAGAAGGGAGAAAACGAATGCTAGCATGGAAACTCAGAACCAGCACTTGTTGGGATAGAAAAAACAATGGATGTTTAATACAGATAAAGATCTGTTCTTTTTTATGGCTGAGTAATATCCCATTGTATAAATATACCATATCTTCTTTATCCATTCATTTACTGATGGATGGACGCTTGGGTTGCTTCCATATCTATTGTAAGTAATGCTGCTATAAACGTAGAGGTATATATATCTTTTTGAATTAGTGCTTTCATCTTCTTTGGGTAAATACCCAGGAAGAGAATTACTAAATCACATAATAATTCTATTTTTAACTTTCTGAGGACCCTCCCTACTATCTTCCACAGCGGCTGCACCAGCTTGCATTCACACCAACAGTGCATGAGGGTTCCTTTGTCCCCCCATCTTTGCCAACACTCATTGTTTCTTGTGGTTTTTATTTTAGCCATTCTGACAGGTGTAAGGTGATATCTTGTTGCTTTGATTGGCATTTCTCTGATGATGGGTGACATTGAGCGTCTTTTTCATGTGTGTGTTGGACATCTAACAATAGAAAAATGTCTATTCATATCTTCTCCTCACTTTTTAATTGGATTACTTTTTTTGAGTCTATATAAGTTACCTAAGTTAAGTTGTATAAGTTCTTTATATATTTTGGATATTAACCTTGAGTACATCATTTGCAAATATCTTCTCCCATTTAGTAGACTGTCTCTTTGTGTTGATGGTTTCCTTTGCTGGGCAGAAGCTTTTCATTTTGTTGTGGTTCTGATCTCTCCTTTCTTGTGATCTAAGCGTCACACATGGTCCTGAAGCACACCTCTCTTTTCTCATCAGCAAAACTTTGTTCTCTTCTCTTTTTGCAAAAGTATGATCATACCGTGGGTAGACAAAAAAATTATCAGGTCAAGCTACATGGCTGGTACTATTCTAATGACATTGTTTAAATGCCCACATTTCCCTCAAGGCCCGGACAACAGCCTCAGAAGGGATGTGGTCTTCAAGTAAGAAGGGTGCCCTCAAAAAATTCCAACCATTCATTTTCTGCCATTCTAATGTCACTTGACGAACAGATGTTGCTCAAAGAATATGTCAATAGCAGCTGGGTTCACCAGCTTTTGCCAACACATCGTAGAAGAGTTTGTGATTTTAATCAAAATTTGTCATCCACCCAGAACTTAAGAAATGAATTTCCATCAAGAGGAAATTTAAGCTTCTGCAAGTCACCTAGCCCCAGAGCCACGAGGGTGAACTCTAGGTCCAAAAAGAAAATAAAAATCAATCGCGACAATTATTTTACCAAATGATTTTAAACTGTAGCGAATGGAGAAGGCTTCAATAAATGTCAGCAGCCACACCAACAGACAGTGCTGTCCCCACACTGACCTTTTTCTTGTTAAAAATGCATGTCGAGATGCAAAATAGAAGGGTCCCATATCAGAGCCAAGTGCACTCTCTGTTTCTAGAGGTTCCCAAAATTATCTGCAGAAAATGAGAGTCAAGGAAAATTTTGTTTTGTGGGAGACATGTACAAACAGCCTTTAAAAACGATCTTATTTGAGGGTTTGTGCCTTCATCATAATTACTCATATGTCAATGGATTCAGACCTGAGCTTCCTTCAAAATAAGATGGAGGTGAGTGGGGTGCCCTGAGAGCAAAACGTTTTGCAACATGTCATTCACACCGAGGTCGCTTCTCTGCCAACTTCCATCATCTAGAGGAAAACCCCAGAAAAACTCAGCAAAATGCAAAAGAAATGGTCCTCAGAACAGCAGAAATCGGTGCTGCAAATCCAACCACTTGGCTAACAAGAAAGCAACACTCAATCTATGGACTCTTACGTGACTTTTCATAAAAATCTAAGTCTCGTTGTATCAGTCAAGAGCCCATCAGAACTCAGACGGCGTATTCTCAAATTAGGAGAATTCACAGAGAACTTAGTAAAGGCAACATTTACAAAGGACTATGGCGTAGGGAAGTTGGAGGAGTTGTTCCCACCGCTTGGCCTGGACTAGAGAAGGAGAAGTTTCCAGAATCAGGAAGAAGAAGTTGTGTGGAAAAGGCTACCTTGAAAGGAACAGCGGCCATCGAGGGGAACAACCAGCTGAGGCAAGCGCACAGAAAGGGCGCCTAGGAAATGAATACCCCGGCTTTAGCTCTTCCTTCCTATCTCTTGTCAGCTTGCCTGACTGAAAGCTGGGGAAGAGAAGAACACATTGATGCTGCCCCTAAAGTTTGGGAGTAGAGAGCAGATCTAACAAGGGCAAACTGATGTCTGGCACACTTGGATAACTGTGGGTTTTTCAGCCCACGGCAATGTGGGGAAACTGGAAGTGACTACATTAGGTACGGCACGTGGCTATACCCAGAGGAATAAAACAGTGAAAGGAAAAGCAAGATGTAGAGCAGACACCAAGACATTCCAATATGTGGATGACTTGTTCCAAGAGTGAAAATTCTCTCCCCAAAGGAATTCAAGCAAAAATCATTAGGAACGGGAACACTTAAGGGTAGGCGCCCAATTCTCCACAGTAGCAGACACTATCACCATAGTATAGATCCCTCAATAATTGAATAGCAAGTAGCCCAGTAAAGTTTACAAAGAATTCCATCAACTCATCTTAGGCAAGCAGAGATCTGTTTGGGACATGTTGTAACCTTTCTCCCCCAACTGGCTAAAACTGGTTTGCTAATTCATGAGAGACACAATCATAACTGACATTTCTCTAAGTTCTTGCAAAGCACCAGGAACTTCACATGTAAACGCCATTTCGGCCTCACTCCAGCCTCACGAGCTAATATGATCATTTCCTTCACATTTCTCACAGGACACTTAAGTAAGTAATTGTCCAAGATCCCATTGCCAGGAAGAGATGGTGCCAGCCTGCGATTCTAACCGAACACAGAGCCTCCCTAGCCCACACTTAAAGCATCTACTATCTCTACAGCACAATGCAAAGGAGGTGATTTTTAAAAGGAGGAGGAGGAGGAGGAGGAGGAGGAGGAGGAGAAGGAGAAGGAGAAGGAGAAGAAGAAGAAGAAGAAGAAGAAGAAGAAGAAGAAGAAGAAGAAGAAAAGGGAAGGGAAGGGAAGGGAAGAGGAGAGGAGAGGAGAGGAGAGGAGAGGAGAGGAGAGGAGAGGAGAGGAGAGGAGAGGAGAAGAGAAGAGAAGAGAAGAGAAGGGGAAGGAAGGAGAAAGAAAGGGAGTGAGGGAGAAGTGAGGGAAGGTGGGAGGGAAGGAAGGAAAGAAGACTGGTAGTAATTCAGCAAGTCTACAGTATAGAAAAGGGACACCTGGAATATTGTTTTTATATTGTCACGTGACCCCGACCAACATTTTAGCAGCTTACAACCCCACCCAGTGAGCAGTCATCAGTTCTGTAGGCCAGAAATATGGACATGGCATGGCTGGCATTTCTGCTCAGGAGCATATGAGGCTGAAACCCAAGTGTCAGCTGAGTGGCATTCATCCCTGGAGGCTCTGGGGAAGGATCTGTTTCCTAGCTCATTCAGGTTGTTGACATATTTCAGTTCCTTAAGATTCGAGGATCTCAAGCCCCCGTTTCTTCCTGGCTGTTGGAAGGACCCACTCACAGCTCCTCAAGGCTGCCCACGCTCCATGCCATGTAGCCCCTTCTGTCTTCACAGCTAGCAATGGAGACACTCCCTCATGCTGTTTCATTCTTCCAATCTCTCTGTTCAGTCTTTTTCAAGGACTTGCCTTATTATGTCAGGCCCACCCCAGACAATCTCCCTATCATAAGGTCAACTGACTATGCATCTTCATTTACATTGGCAAAATCCTTTTTCAGAGGCGCGATCTTTCACCATATCCATAGGTTCCTCCCACACTCAAGGGAAACAGATTTCCCAGGGCAAGCATCACTGAGAGCCATATTAGCTTTCTGCCTGCGATCTCTGGCATTAGCATAGAATGATCACAAAGCTGCTGCTGGCCCACCCACTCCTAAAACTGTACACAGAGACATCATTAGCTTTGCAACCCTGGACCTGGTCTACACGTGTCTTCCGTAAACTCGGCCTGTTTTCCTTCAAGTCCATATCTCTGAACCTCAGAGAAGTTTCTTTGCTGATGTCAGAAACCCAACAGCGGATGCCTCGCAGGCGTGTTGTGCAGAGTTAAGAAGTTAGTCCATGTGACTACCTAGCCCTGTACCTGGCAAGGAGTAGGCACTGCGTTGCTCTCTGCTATCAGAATTCACACTAGCGGTGCTGTTAATATCCTTATGCCTATTCATCTTTGAATGATTGAGCCAGAATTGAGAGAGGCCTGGGGTTGAGTTCATAGCACCAGTGAGAAATCTCTGTCGCCTGTGTGTTTTCACGTGGATTCTGGGAGCAATAAGCCCGGTCACTGATGCATCCACTCAGGAATAAAAGCAAGTGGCCCCTGGCAAGAAAGGAACAAGATTATCTCACATTCCAGCTCCATTTACAAGCCGCCTTATCGCTCTTTATAGATTCCTCAGACAACAAGAGCACAAAGACTTCCAGGGAGGAAAGCCCGAGAAATTCTAATATACGGACACAAACATGTGTCAGATTCTTCAAAGCACAGAGTCGGTCTCGGTGTTGCAGACCAGCAGCTGAAATCTGCCCCGCCCCCCCCCCCCCATTCCATTTACTAGCAAAGGCTTCTCTTTTGCATTTGCTTTCATTTAAACAGCACTGATTGTCAGGCTACTTCCTTCCAGATCCAACTTATTTCAGCTCCTTTTGCATCTTCACTCAAGGGAAGGCACTAAGGGAGATAAGGCGTGGGGCTGTTCATTACTGGGGACTCTGTCCTTTCTTTGTGAACGCATCACCCCCTTTAATGTGCGAGAGGCAAGGAAGCATTTTCTGATTATGTCTAGAACAGCGGCCTCCAAAATGGAAAACAGGCAGAAAAAAAATTTAGATCTTCTATTTATACTTGTTGTCAAACGAATAAAAGAAAGAAATTCTGCTTTGTTATATTTTAATAAGCAGCCCGACACTTGCTGCACTCGGTCTATGTCGGCTGTATAGGGTGAGGCAGGAATCCTGGGAGAAAACAGGAATTCTACAACTCTGGGGGGGTGGGGGGGGGAGGTCAGGGAGGAAGGGACAGTGGAATTCTGATTATCTCCAGGCTCCAGCTCCTTGAGGCTTCTTGCAATGGACATGTGCCCAGTAATGTGAATTCTCTACGGCACTGTCTGCTCCACTAGCACACCTCTCATAAAAAGGACTAGTGGCTTTAAAATTCCTACAAACAGGGGCACCTGGGTGGTTCAGTCTGTTAAGTGTCCGACTTTGGTTCAGGTCATGATCTCACAGTTTGTAAGTTCAAGCCCCGTGTTGGGCTCTGCTGACAGCGCAGAGCCTGGAGCCTGCTTCAGATTCTGTTCCTCCCCTGCTCACACTCTGTCTCTCTGTCTCTCTCTCTCAAAAATAAATAAACATTAAAAATTTTTTTTAATAAAAAATAAAATTCCTACAAAGAAATCTGAATTGAAGAAAGTTCCAACAATGCAAGCATCTGCATACAACCAGGAGGGGGCTAAGCTATGGCTTCTATACCCAGTATGAAATCTTCTGTTACTGTGTTGTCATAAAACAGAACAAAACAAAAAAACAAAAAAAAGAAAGAAACAAAAAACAGTGATGTTGAACTCAGATCTGTCAAGATATCAAAGCAAAAACTCATAAAGTTATCAAGAAGATTATTTAAAGTATAGATTCACATTTGAGGCACCTGGTGGCTCATTCGGTTAAGCATCTGACTCTTGGTTTCAGCTCAGGTCATGATCTCACAGTTCCTTGGTTCGAGCCCAGCCTCGGGCTCCATGCTGCTGCTGGTGTGGAGCCTGCTTGGGATTCTCTCTCTCTCTCTCTCTCTCTTTCTCCCTCTCCCTCTGCCCCTCCCCTGCTTGCTCTCCCTCTCTCTAAAGTAAATTAATAAACTTTAAAAATAAAATAAAATAATAGATTTACATTTAGATCCATGATCCAATATTTTCTGTACCAGAATATAGGCTCCAGAAGGGTCAGGACATTATTTCTTCCAACATTCCCCCATATTCTTAGCCTGACACATAGTAGGTGCTCTCATATCTACTCTTCAATGATTGAATCTGTAATGATGAGTGGGGCAGATTATATTTTCCAAGAATATCCCTGACAATATCTCCTATCCACATGCTGGTTCTCAATACAATGCTTTTTTTTTTTTTTTTAACATTTATTTATTATTGAGAAACAGAAACAGAGAATGAGCAGGGGAGGGGAAGAGAGAAGGGGATACACAGAATCTGAAGCAGGTTCCAGGCTCTGAGCTGTCAACACAGAGCCCGACATGGGGCTCAAACCCACAAACTGCGAGATCATGACCTGAGCTGAAGTCGGACACTTATCTGACTGAGCCACCCAGGCACCCCCACAATACAGTGCTATTATTTGCTTGTTAAGATGCACAGTCTAATTCCCCACTTCTTGCATCCGGGCAGACTTCTCACTGTTTTGATGGACAGTTTATGGAGGAAGGAATGCTGTGTGACTTTGGAGACTAAGTCAAGCAAAGCCATGCAGCTTCCCCCTTGGGTTCTTGTGGGATGCCTGCTCTAAGAAGCAAGCTGGCAGCTAAGAAATCCAGCTACACTGAGACCATCACAGTGGAAAGACCACATGAGTGTACTCTGTTCAATGGCCTCAGCTGAGTCCCAAGGCCACCATGGATGTCCAGTCCATCCAGTGTTCATATGCCTGCAGCCTCAGCCAGCAAAGGACTGCAGCGCATGAGGGGCTCCAAATGAGGACCACCGAGTCAAGCCCTTTCCTAATTCCTGACCAAGAAACCATGACAAAATAAAATCACTGGCTTAAACCACTAAATTTCGGAATAACTGGGTACACAACCCTAGGTGAGCAGAACAGTGGACCTCATCCCAAGTACATGTTAGGTCTTGATGTTTTTAAATAGTAGTATAAAACCAGCACAAGGGGTACCTGGGTGGCTCAGTTGGTTGAGCGTCCAATTGGCTCAGGTCATGATCTTGCAGTTCATGAGTTCGAGCCTGACATCGGGCTAGCTTCTGTCAGTGTGGAGCCCATTTAGGATTCTCTGCCCCTCCCCAGCTCTCTCTCACTCTCTCTCTGTTTTTCTCAAAGTCAAATAAACATTAAAAAAATTCACAAGTCATCAAACATGTAAAACTAAGCATATGGCTAATACTAATCTTCTTTAGTGAGAACAAAGAGGACCCTGCCCTGTTAATGAATAAAATAATTTGATTATAAATCATTCATTTCAGGTTTAACTTATTTAAAAATCTAAATTTTTATTTATGCTTTACAGTAGATAATAAGATATCAATACCTTAGTGTAAATACATAATTTGTAAATAAATATACAAAATATTGGTGGAGCAGACTCCTAATATATTAAAATTAGGGTTCATGATGGACTTACTAGCCACTGAGAAGTTAACAAAATAAATTATACCGCGTGCAACTTTCTGCACAAAATTTCAGAATCTTCTTGGACTTCTCTCACCCTGACCTGAACCTTACTTTAAGAAATCCCATCTCACCAAAACCAGTAAGATACCTAGGAATAATCCTAACCAAAGAGGTAAAAGATCTTTACTATGAAAACTACAGCACATGTATGAAAAAAATTCAAGAGGACACAAAGAAATGGAAACATAGTCCATGTTCATGGATGGCGAGAACAAACATGGTTAAAATGTCTATATTCCCCAAAGCAATCTATACGGTTAATGCAATCCCTATAAAAATATCACCAGCATTTTTCACAGAGCTAAAACAAACAATCCTAAAATTTGTATGGAACCACAAAAGACCTCGGATAGCCAAAGCAATCCAGAAAAAGGAAAGCTAAGCTGGAGGCATCACAGTTCTGGATTTCAAGCTATACTACAAGGATGTGGTCATCAAGACAGTATGGTGCTGGCACAAAACAGACACATAGATCAATGGAACAAAATAGAAAACCCAGAAATGGACCCACAACTACATAGTCAAGTAATCTTTGACAAAGCAGGAAAGAATATCCAATGGAAAAAAGTCCCTTCAACAAACAGTGTTGGGAAGACCGGATGGTGACACGCAAAAGAATGAAATTGGACCACTTTCTTACACCATACACAAAAACAAATTCAAAATGGATGAAAGACCTAAATGTGAGACAGGAAACCATCAAAATCTGGAAGAGAGCGCAGGAAGCAACCTCTTTGATCTCGGCTGCAGCAACTTCTTACTAGACATGTTGCCAGAGGCAAAGGAAACAAAGCACAATGAACTATTGAGACCTCATCAAGATAAGAAGCTTCTGTACAGTGAAGGAAACATTCAGCAAAACTCAAAGGTAGCCTATGGAATAGGAGAAGATATTTATAAATAACATATCCAAAATCTATAAAGAACTTATCAAACTCAACACCCCAAAAAACAAATAAGCCAGCGAAGAAATGGACAGAAGACATGAATAGGCCCTTTTCCAAAGAAAACATCCAGATGGCTAACAGACCCATGAAGAGATGCTCAACATCACTCATCATCAGGGAAATACAAATCAAAACCACAATGAGATGTCACCTCACACCTGTCAGAGTGGCTGACGTTCACAACAGGAAAAACAGCAGGTTTTGGCGAGGATGCAGAGAACAAGGAAGCCTCTTGCACTGCCGGTGGGAATGCCGCCAGGTGCAGCCACTCTGATAAACAGTGTGGAGGTTCCTCAAAACATTAAAAATAGAACTATTCTGGGGCGCCTGGGTGGCTTAGTCGCTTAAGCATCCGACTTTCGCTTAGGTTATGATCTCGCGGTTCGTGAGTTCAAGGCCCGCGTCGGGCTCTGTGCTGACTGCCAGCTCAGAGCCTGGAGCTTGTTTCAGTCTGTGACTCCCTCTCTCTCTGGCCCTCTCCTGCTCACGCTGTCTCTCTCTCTCTCTCTCTCTGTCTCCTAGAAATAAATAAAAAATATTTTTAAAAATATAAATAAAATAAATAAAAATAGAACTATTCTATGATCCAGTGATTGTACGACTAGGTATCTACCCAAAGGATATAAAAATACAGATTCCAAGGGGCACATGCACCCCAATGTTTATGGCAGCACTATCAACAATAGCCAAACTATGGAAAGAGCCCAAATGTTCATTGACTTACGAATGGATAAGGAAGATATGATGAATATATACTCAGCCATCAAAACAGATGAAATCTTGCCATTTGCAACGACGTGGGCAAAGCTAGAGTATATTATGCTAAATGAAATTAGAGAAAGACGAATACCATATGATTTCATTCGTATGTGGAATTTAAGAGACAAAACAGATGAACATATGGGAAGGGGGAAAAAAGAGAGGGAAACAAACCATTAGAGACTCTTCACTATAGAGACCAAACAGTGTTGATGGGGGGAGGTGGGAGGGTGATGGGTTGGATGGGTGATGGGCATAAAGGAGGGTGCTTGTGGGGATGAGCACTGGGTGTGGGAGGTAAGTGATGAATCGCTGAATTCTACTCCTGAACCAATATTGCTCTGTATGTTAACTACCTGGAATTTAAATAAAAGTTAAAAAGGGGCGCCTGGGTGGCTTAGTCGGTTAAGCGTCCAACTTTCGCTTAGGTCATGATCTCGCGGTTCGTGGGTTCGAGCCCCGCGTCGGGCTCTGTGCTGACTGCCAGCTCAGAGCCTGGAGCCTGTTTCAGTCTGTGACTCCCTCTCTCTCTGACCTTCCCCTGCTCATGCTGTCTCTCTCTCTCTCTCTCTCTCCTAGAAATAAAGAAAAATATTTTAAAAAATAAATAAGTAAAAGTTAAAAGAAAAAGAAAGTTCATCTTAAGTACTTAAAAAAAGCAATGTGTGTAGTGCACAAACACAGTGTATGTTATAGTTGCCAAACTTCTTGGGTTCAAATCCCTGTTCTGTTCCTTACTAGCTCCGAATGTTTAGGCAAATTGCTCTCCCCTCTCTGAGCCTGTTCCCTAAACTGTAAAAGAGGGGATTAGTAGACTAGCTAGTTCATAGGATTGTTGTGAAAATCAGAGAAAATAATTTCCATGAAGGGCTTACCTGGCATAGTATGTGGGTGGTGGAATCACCATGAGCCACACCCAATAAATACCAGCTGCCCTTATCATTTGGGAAACCTCCTAAAAAACACATAACAGGCAGGAAAACCATGTGAAATGGGACTATGTATTAGACTCTAAAGGGTATTCCTGAAAGACTCAGATGGGGAAGGTGCTCAGTCCTGTAAAGAAAAAAAAATTTCTCTGCAAAAGGTCTCTGAACATATGAGCTGTCCCAGGATTCAGTGCCCAACACCAAAGCAAAGGGGTGGCAGGGTGGAGAGAGAAAATAAGGAAGACTTATTCTGAGCTTTAGACACATTCAAAGTGATGTTCACATTTCATTTCTGGAGGTTGAGAAAGCGGTTCCCCAGACTCTGTTTGGATAGGAATCGTGCACCCACCACCAGGAAGCCCGGGGATGCACGCAGTCCCTGCAAACATGGTCCTTTCCCTCTGTCCATCTTCAAACCTCTGCCCACCACAGGCAACCTGTAGCCATCTCTTGACCGAGTAAAACATGTTGTGGGATTTATTTGGAAGATAAAATATCACAGTGCATAGAGGAGTGGAACTTCTAAGAGGAAGACCCTATTTTATTTATTTTTTATTTTTTAATATTTCTTTATTTCTGAGAGAGAGAGAGAGAGTGAGCAGGGGAGGGTCAGAGAGAGAGGGAGACACAGAATCCGAAGCAGGCTCCAGGCTCTAACCTGAGCCGTCAGCACAGAGCCTGACGCAGGGCTCGAACCCACAAACCGTGAGATCATGACCTGAGCCGAAGTCGGATGCTTAACTGACTGAGCCACCCAGGTGCAAAGAGGAAGACTTTAATTGGAGGAAAAAAGAATTTGTTTCATGAGTTTTCTGTTTAAAGAGGCTTTGACTCTAGTGACTGGGGAAAAAGCTCGGTGGCCACAAGTCATGTCACAGTTGTATCTTCCTCCCAATAGGAGGAGGGTTGGTTCAAATATTGCCAACCAGCTAGTGAAGAAGATGCAATAATAATTTTTTTTTAATATCTATTTATTTTTGAAGAGAGAGGGGAAAGAGAGAGAGCAAGCAAGCAGGGGAGGGCCAGAGAGAGGGAGAGAGAGAATCCTAAGCAGCCTCTGTGCTGTCAGCACGGAGCCCAACTCAGGGCTAATCTCACCATGAGGTGAAATCTTGAGTCAGATGCTTAACTGACTATGTCACCCAGGTGTCATTTGTGGCTGCTTCTCCATAAGCATGACAACTTTTCTCTAGAACTTTCTGTGAGACACATGAGCATCAGTACTCTCACTGTAACTCTGAAAGTGCCCTAAAGTCCTTCCCCTAGTTCCTAGTCCAGGAATGTTAAGTATTTACCCCATTTTAACAAGATCTTAAATCACAGAAAAAGGTAAGCATGTTGCTTAGCAAAAAAAAAAAAAAAACAAGAAAAAGCATAAAAGATAACAATAGACAGGAAAGAAGGCTTGAAACACATTTGACAGACTAGTTAATCCTCAAAATGCAAAGAGTTCCTACAAATAAGTAAGTAAAGGACCAGCAATCCATTAGCTAAATAGAATGACCCGACAGGAAATGTAAATGATCGTAAAACCTCAACAAAAACAACCACAAAAATTAAGAATGTAAATCAATCAATCAATCAATAAAGACCTGTTTCACCCATTAAACTGACAGATGGTATCAAATGCAAACATGTCCTTGACTGGCATGGTTTGGGGCATAGACAGTAAGAAAGTGAAGCCCTACAAACTTTCTGGAAGGTCCTCTCTGTTTACTTATGTTAAAATCATACATACTCTTTGACCCAAGGATCCTACATTTGGATAAACCCAAAAACAACAGTGTGCAAGAGTATGTAAATAAAGAGGTGTGTGTACACACACGTGCTCACACATGCATATGCTCGTGTCTGGTTATCAACCCACAGGAAAAGGGAGAGAATACGTATTGGGCTGTTAGTATCAGTAATTTAATAGAGACAACGTTGAAGGTGAATAGAGAAAAAATAATCCTATACACTACATTGCTGCACTTATTAAAATGAACTAGAATCTGTCTTGTAATTTTTTTTTAAATGAAGAAAAGAATAAAGAGATATCATGTAACCTCGCTGTGTGATCTTAAAACAAGTCAGGTGTGAGTCACACCCTTTCTTGCGCAGAAGAGTGTGCAGTCTTTAAAAGCCAGAGTTCTAGCTGGCCGATCCTTCTGACCGCGGGGGATTGGGGGGGGGTAAGTGGGACAAGGGAGGAGACAAGAGGAAGAAGGTTATGAAAACAGTAAAACTCCTGGAATGTTGCACTTCAAAGCCATGCTAAATAAACCAAATAGGCAAGCAATGATGAGGAGAACTCTTTCTCACATCAAATATCTTTTTATACTCCACAAATTCGAAATGTATGTGCAATTGGCCGAGTACATATTTTCCAGTACTTGAAAAAAAAAAAAAGAAAGAAAAGAAAATGCACAATTTAGGTAAAGGCCCAGAGCAGTTTTTAAGCACCTACTGCCAGTCAGTCACCCTCCAGCTGCTTTCAAATATTGATTTACTCTTCAAAACATACGAATGGTGAGTCAATACTTCCAGTAATTCACACCTTAGTTTGAAATACCATTAGGAGCCAATCCACTTTCTGATGGAAATTTTTCCGGACACACGGATGTTTGCCTGAAGGAGATGTTTTATTTTGGAGTCTTTCTTTGGGAAGCAAGTGTCAAAAACCTAATTTAATCTCACTTAAGCAAACGGGGGGGGGGGGGGGGCCTTCATTTTTTTTTTTTTTTTTTTACAAACCATAGAAATTTAAGCAATAAATCAACCTTCAGGTAAGGCTAGGATCCAGCAATTTCAAGATTCCATCAAGACTTTTTCTCTTGATTTCTCATCTCTCTTTCCATTAATGTCGGCTTTATGTCTGGCTGGCTCTCCCCTCAGAGTAACAAAGCCCCAGGCTTCCATCTATGGATTTTGTGGTCCTGGTCAAAAGAGGGCTTTTCGTTCCCAAAAGAAGCCATTAAAGTGCCTGGCATCACCATCATCGGCCACACTCAGATTGGTTGTCAGCCCCGGAGCAGGAAGGGGAGTCATACCTCTCCAGACTTTATGGACGGAGATGAGGGGCAGCAGCGTGACTTCCCAGAAGGAAATCTGAGGACTGGACTCGGGACAAGCAATATAACAGATGTCTATCTCCGGGGATACAGAGAAGCAGTGATTTAAGCCCCAGAGCCCTCCAAACTCTCAGGTGTCACGCAGCCTGCCACGTGGAGAATATTAAAATGAATGAGAAATCAAGAACCCCAGGAAGCCAGGCGGTCACACCAGGGCAGTGGAAACATCTGACCCGCTGATTCGAATGACCGGTGATAGTTATACACTTTAGCATTTGAGAGCCCTGGGATCCGAACTCGGTTCAAAAGAACACCCTGCTGCATCCACCCACAAGCGTGTGGGCTGCGTACCTGTGTGGAATGCTTTAATTCTCTGGGCTTCATTTCCCCATCAGGAAGACGGGGCGGATTACAGGACCCTCCACCCGAACTTGGGGCCAGCGTTAAACGAGATTACGTTTTCTTCGACAGCTGCGTAATGGAGCAGTTCAGGAGGTGCAGGCGAATGGGTTCCGACTGCCTGAGAGGAGCCTCTATTCTGCTCGCTGGCTAAGTGAACCTGGGCAACTTACTTAACTGCTCTGAAATTGTTGCCTTGCCAGAAAGCAGTAGTTAATAATTTACGTGCCTCCGATAGATTTTTTGTGGGGCTGGCAACACAGGTGTTGTGCTCCGTTCCTGGCAAGAGCAAACACTCGGCATACAATAGATGTTGGTCTTGCGATGCTCACTCCCATGAGTGAGCCCTTCTTGGTCTCACTCCCACGAGAACCTTAGTTTCCTCTGCCTTCCTTGCCGCTGTAAGTTAGAACAGAGCCTGGCACATAACAGATGTTCAATAAACACTCGTTAAATGACCAGTCGAGTATGCTACCTGAGCCCTCAGCCTTCTCATCTACAGCTCACCGCATTCCCCCCATTTTCTGATTGGGATTTATATTCAATAAATGGTTATCAAGGACCTATTTGGTTTCAGATATTGCCCTATACTCTGGGAATAGAGCAGTAAACAAGACATGCACGGGACTACACTTCAGGAGGACATAAGGTCTGTGAAAGAAATAAAGTCCAGGGGCACCCGGGGGGCGGGGGGGGCTCGGTCAGTTAAGTGACCAACTCTTGGTTTCGGCTCAGGTCATAATCTCACAGTACGTGGGATTGTGCCCCGCTTCAGGTTCTGCACTGACAGCAGAGCCTGCTTGAGATTCTCTGTCTCCAGCTCTCTCTCTCTCTTCTCTCAAAATGAATAAATAAACATTAAAGAAGAAGAAATAAAGTCCAGTGATCACAAAGATCTGGGGGAATGGGGGGTAGTTCAGAGGGTAGGAAAGCTCCTAAGAGCTCCAAGAGTAGCCTTGGAGCTGACCCCTAAAGATGGAAAGGAGCCAGCCACGGAAAGAGCTAATAGAAGAGAATCCAAGGTAGAAATTGCAGGCTGGGGGCTCCTGGGTGGCTCAGTCGGTTAAACTTCCGACTTCAGCTCAGGTCATGATCTCACAGTTCGCAGGTTCGAGCCCCACATTGGGCTCTGGGCTGACAGCTCAGAGCCTGGAGCTGCTTCAGATTCTGTGTCTCCCTTTTTTCTCTGCCCCTTCCCCATTCACACTCTGTCTGTCTGTCTCTCTCTCTCTCCAAATAAAGTCATAAAATTTTTTCAAAAAGAAAAAAATTAAAAAGAAAAAGAAAGATGGGGTGGTGTCACAGGTTGCATTGCCTTCACCAAAAGATACGCTGAAGCCCTCACTCCTTGGACCCACGAATATGATTTTTTTAGAAATCGGGTCTTTCAGGATGCAATCAAGTGAAGACGAGGTGGTATGCAATGACTGGTAGCCTTATAAAAAGAAGAGAAGAGACATAGAGGCACAGGGAGGTGGCCACATGACAACAGAGGCAGAGACTGCATGATGTGTCAGCAAACCGAGGATTCCTGGTGCACCAGAAGCTTGGAGAAAGGCATGGAATCGATTCTCCCCCAGAGCCTCCAGAGGAAGCACGGCCCCACCGACACCATGATCTCAGACTTCTAGCCTCCCAAACTATGAGAGGACAGATTTCTGTTGCTTTTTGCCACCCCATTCGTAGGACTTGGTTAGGGCAGCCTAGGAAACGCCCACAGAGAGAATGAAAGGCGGGCTCCAGGGGCACCTGAGTGGCTCTGTCGGTTAGGCATCTGACTCATGGTTTTGGGCCAGGTCATGATCTCACGGCTCATGCGCTCGAGCCCTGTGTCAGGCCCTGTGCTGACAGTGCAGAGCCTGCTTGGAGTTCTCTCTCTCTCTCTCTCTCTCTCTCTGAATAAATTAAGTTTAAAAAAAGAAAGCCATGCTCAGGGGACAGAAAAGAAGAGTAGGGATGCTGGGCTACAGGGGAGAGAATAAGAAAGGGCTCAGGGTTGGGAGTGGCAGGTGCAGGGGGACCTTGCGGACCACGGGGGGCACACTGTTTGGGGGACTGGAGACCAGGGAAGGACTGGATTGGACTTGTGTTTTTCAAAAGATCACTCAGGCATCTACGATATGGGGGTGCCTGATGAAGTGGGGGGACCAGTTTAACCGTGCTAGTTATCCCCGGTAAGAGCTTGGGGTGACCTTTCATACCTTAATTGGCAGCATCACTTACATACCGAAAAGAGGGACCATTGACTGAGTTGAGCGAGCCCAGAAGTATCCTGCCCACCCAGGAGTTGCTCAGAAAACATGACAGATGCACCTTCAGATCTTTCTACCTCAAACCATAAGCTGGCATCATCCTTCCACACAAATTCACTGGTTCCGTCCCAGAAGCGAGGCATGTATCTTCCAAGAACAGAGACATATGCATATATGGAAACATACACATTGTGCACACGGTCCTCAATCAATGGGTGGCGCAGACTTAGGAGATAAACGGGTATCGGTTTTTGCTACCTATGGTCAAACCTACGCTGTTGTTTTCCTTCCTCTCTCTCTAAGTGTAAAAATACTGCATTTTGTATGTTTTTCCCCACTGTGATCTTTCTGGGTTTGTGACTGTGTATTAGTTCTGTGTATTAGTTACCCTGGCAACACGGTAGACTTGGATCTGATTGGCCAGGTTGTCAGTTCATTGTCAGAGCCATGGGCCCGGTTTTGAGTGGTAGATGTGTGTGTGTTGACCTGAGCTACACAGGCGGGCTTGGCCAGGAAAACTCGATCCAGCAGACCCTCCGCAAGCTCTCTGCCCGCCAAAAAGGCCCTTCCTCCACCCACTGTGAATGTCCCTCATCTTGCTTTTGGGAAGACGCAAGCACTCCTTTCTATCTTTGAAATATCTGTTAGAAAATGTGCCCAGCTTTGGAACGTTCAGCCCTTGGTGCAGAACATATTTATTTATAATGAGAAATTAATTCTCGGGGAAGCAGAGGGAGAACGTTCCAATTGCTGGACCACAGGATTAGAGCCCGTTACACAGCGTGAATTCAGACGTGCTATGCGAATGGAAGAAGGCACAGACTCAGCCAAATGCCTCCTTTGCATTTGGAGGCATTGAATGAGGTCCTGGGGCACCTGGGTGGCTCAGCCGGTTGAGTGTTTGACTTCGGCTCAGGTCGTGATCTCATTGTCACTGAGATCGAGCCCCACATCAGGCTCTGCACTGACAGTGCGGAGCCTTTTTGAGATTCTCTTTCTCTCCCTCTCTCTCTGCCACTCCCTGTTTGTTTTCTCTCTCTCTCTCTCAAAATAAATAAATAAACTTAAAAAAAAAAAAAAAAAAAGAACAAGGTCCTGGGACCAGAGTATGCTAAAGATTTAAACAGGGACAAAAATCACAGCCCAGTTTATGCCAACAGAATTGAACCATTTATTTATTCAATGTAGCAGATGTGTCATCTACTCATTAGAGTCTGGTTCTCTCCCTCACAAATTATGTAGGGAAAAAAGCAAAGTCCTACTGATAGCCGAAAATCTTTCTGAGCCAATGAACAGAAAAATCCCACACAGAGTGAAGTTATACAGACTGATGCCTTAAAAAAACTAAACTATATTTTTTCTTATTTGCACAAATTTCTAAGTAGCCCTACGTGGCTCACTGCTCAAAATCCTCGTGTTTTCAAAGGAAGCATATCACTGATGCCCGTACCTACCACGCTCTCTGAACAGATTGTATTTAACCATGCTACGTAACCAGCATGGTCTTAATACAGATGTAAAAGTCATCGGCAAGCAGTCATTTTTCACCTGGGTTAAGTGTTACAGTGTGTTCAGTAAAGTTAACATTTAGGCTGTCCAATTTCAAAGGAAAAAAATCTGAAGAGAAGAGAGACAAGAAGCACATTCCAAATAGTCTTCCCAGAGAGATGATTACATAGTAATAATTAATTCCTCTGCTGAAGTTGCAAGGGGAGGGGGAAATGCCTTCTAGAACTTACATTTTGCCTCCACTGAAAACAAACGGGGGCTCATCGTGCACAGAGCAACGAGAGAATCAGGATGTGATCAGGGACCCAACCAACTCATTCAGGACTTCCGG
This sequence comes from Hyaena hyaena, assembly GCF_003009895.1. Lineage (NCBI taxonomy): Eukaryota > Metazoa > Chordata > Mammalia > Carnivora > Hyaenidae > Hyaena > Hyaena hyaena. Next base: position 2,058,755 of record NW_024080674.1, read on the forward strand.
CAATAAACCAAGTGCCATTAGCTTTTGAACATCGCGTGGCTTTTCGGGGATCACCTCGGGTGGTTGGGTTTTGTGAGCGACTCTCGCCTGCAGGGCTACCAATAACGCACATGCCGGATCAACACGGTTTCTAAATCCTCCAATGACACAACGGTACAGCCTTAGATTTGCACAAGGAGTGTTGATTTGTTAAGCATACGTGTTTAAAATAGATCACAATTTTTATCATCTTCCTTTTTTCCTATGGTTTTATTGGGATCCCCCAGAATGGAACTGGTCCGGACTTCTCAACCCCTGAGAGGTCAGCTTGCTCTGACCTCTTGCCCCAGGGGAAGTTCCCAGGGAATGATCCTCCCTTGCCTGGGGGAGGGAAGGGGCTTCGGGCAGCGGAAGCTTCCCCATCCAGCCCCAGCCTTATAAAGGAAGCCACCCTCCCCGGCCTCTCCTGTCCTAGGACTCCAGACCACAGACAAGTGCCCAGAACATCACATTCAGATTTTCGGAGAAGACACAGCCGAGCCAGGAAATGAAAAACACGATGCAAGTCTGTGGGGCTGGCGTTAGTTGAAAGGAAAAAAGAAAAAAATAGTAAGGGCGTGGTGGGGGGGAGGGAGGTGGGAAGCAACAATGAAATTTGGAGCCAACAGAGATAATTTGAGGGAAAGCAAAGAATGGAACCCAAACGGAAGATTCCGTGAAAATCCAGGCAGAAGACGCCATGACGAGCGAAGAGACAAAAAGACACAGGTATTAATAAAACAGAGGGAGAAAAGAAACGCAACAGAAAGCCCTGTGGTTCTGCATTCCAGCCAAGGTGCACACACGCGCAAGTAAAAGCAGGGAAGTGGGGGAACAAAGGGTGTCATAGCAACCTCAACAAGCCCCGTTGTGCTACCAACTGCAGTGTCCCTGGTCATCCATCAAGGAGCCTCCGGGATCCAAACGCGGCATGCACACAGGGAGGGCTGTGGCCGCCCCGGTGGGAGGTAACTGAGCCCCTGCGACGCACCCTGGCCTCCCTTCCTTCCTTCCTCCCCACCTAAAATCCAGGCTAGTTCTGTGCCAAGCCTCTGCCTTCCTTGTCAAGATGCAGGGAAACAATCTGGACACAGCAACCCGATACAGTCATGTCCCCACTGATGTTTCCCAAATTGTTTCGGATCGGGGTGACAGGGAGCTCCCCCCTGCTGGTGAAAACTCCCCTGACCCTCTGAAAACAAAGGCAAGAAAATAACAAAAGAAGGCGGGGGTGCTAAAGCACATACATGCATTTTGCTTGATCTTGCAAAACCAAGCGCCCCACCGTTCAGATTCATTTGGGATTGTCTATTTCCAGAGGGATAGAAAGCTCATTTACCTGCGCCTAATTCAAAAGAGAAATGCTCATTTCCTTCCACCTCAATCTTCCACTTAAATTATAGGTCTCTTCTTTATTAATAGACCATCGTTTCTTTCTACTTTTCTTCTGGTTTGAGTGGGGGAAATAATGTGACTTTGGGAAAAAAGAAAAGGACAGATAAGTGTTTTACCAGCAAGACTCAGAAGGCTGTAGAAAATAAGAGAACTTTTATAAGAACCTAATGGAGATATTGACATGTGTGTCTGGAAATCTAAACTTAGCAAAGTGTAAGGCAAGAACAGGCTTCCTCACTTTATTTCTGTATCTGGAAAGTTTCAGCGGCTGGTACCACATGAATATTTATTAATGCATTGTGAATCAGAACCTGTGATTATTACTTAAACTATCTTTTTACCTTACAAGCTTCAGCTCAGAAGAATAAAAACACATCTGCTTTTGCTCTTCCCATATTTTATTCAATGTTTTAACAGCTTTGCTGTAAATATCTCATCCATTACGATTCAGTTGTGACTGTATCGGCTTCACGTCTTCTGTTTTATTACTGTCATCACGGTTAAACAACACACGGTTAATTCTGTTAACTAACAAGTTCATTGTTCCAGCTAGTCAGCGATCTCCGTTTGTTGGGTCCTCATGGTAAGAGGCTTGGTTATAAATCAAAGAAGGGCCTGAGTGAGATGCATTCCCTTTGTTAAAATGAATGGGTTGTTATTTGAGATGGTCATTTAATACACTATCATGGAAGAAGTGAGTCAGCCTGAAGATAGGGCCAGACCCAATTGTATTAGATGAAGAGATTGCGCAACCCTCAAAGAATTCAGCTCTGGAATAGGCAAGAGCTTCAGATTCTCTGCCTGAACCCTGCATGCCTTTATAGCCCCATCCCATGTAGACCTTGTAAACCTGTCTTCTTCTAGAGTCTTCCCAAAAGAAACGTGCTCATATTTTTTTTTACCTCCAGATATGATTTAGTTTGTCCCTCGGTGTGGTCTGACAGTCAAGAATGTGGGCTTTGAAGTCCAGCAGATCCAGTTTGCTTCCGGGCTCTGATATTTGGCAGCTGTGTGGACATGGATGATTTACTCACCGTCTATGACCCCCATCTGTAAAATGGGAGCAGTAATCACACCTACCCATCAGGTGGTTCTGACATTTGAAGGAGCAATGTGCATAAAGTTCTATATCAGCGAAGATTCGAGGCAGGAAATAGAAATCACTACAGCTATTTCAAGCATGAAATGAGTTAATTTGGATACTAGGTATGCTATCTATTATTATGGTAATGTAGGAAGACATACATTGGCTTAAGACAAAGGGCATTTATTTAAACCCTGGGTCTGCAGATCAGAGATTTGGGCTTAGCTTGGCTGAGCAGCTCTTCTGGTCAGTAGGCTCATTCCATGGCTTGCTGTTGGCTGATGCATCTCGGTCAAATGTGTCATTCACCAGCAGGATGACCCAGGCCACTCCCCCGGCAGTAGAGCAAAAGGACTTCTTGGGCAATGTTTGCTAACATCGCATTGGCAAAGCCAGCTACATGTTCAGCCCGCAGGCAAGGGTTGGGGTAGACAGAAAGTCCCCACCCAGGGCGGCTGGATGTGAGGGTGACCCACCATTCTGGTTTTCCAGAGCCTAAGGGGTTTCCCAGGATACAAGAGTTTTAGTGCTAAAACTGGGCAGTTCTGGCCTCACTAGGATGCAGTGGACACTGTGTTGGCACATTTATTGGGCAAGAATATGGACACGAGGAGGGTTCAGAATTGAAGCCTTATGAAAGGGACTTAGGCGCTGCCTATCAAATCGTTGGAACGCTTGGAAAAAGAATTATTGGTCTGAAGGTCATGGCATTGTTTCTGGTGCTAGTACAGCCTCTACTATTAGCCCTGCCAACCTAGCAACCAGAGGCTGGCACGGGGAACAGGCTGCCATGGGGCCACCATGCACTACTTGCTTGTCAACTATCAGAATCACAGACATCATGGTCACTCCTACTTTCCAGATCTCCCCAAGGGCAGCCGATGAACAGGACCAAACCCTAACGCAGAGCTCTGACTACAGGAGAATCTGGGAATTAGGCTATTGAGCTTTCCAACCTTCTGGAAGAGGAGAAAGAAATGGAGCCTGAGCATCTGGGTCCACAAAGGCTCACAAGAACATCAGGCGTTCATGGAACATTACCTGCTATTGCTGTGGTGAGATTCATTCAGGCTGAGTCATCGATAGGACTTGCTACTAATCCCCAGGTCTGCAACCCTCTGTGTGGTTTAGCTAAAATTATAGGCCAACGGGATTATCTTCTAAGATACCTGATTCCCACAAGGCTACCTTCAAAAAGGCAGAATCATTACAAAGAAAATGGTTTTTATAGCATTTCAACTCCCAAGGGCAATGAGGGAATTGTTAAGAAGGCACATGCTTTTTTTTCACCTTGTTTTGCTTTAGGTATGATTGGGATTTCTTTTTTTTTCTAATTCCTCTTCTGAAAAGTATCTGGGTATTCTCAGAAATCTGGAAGGTTTTGTTCAGATTCTGGGAGAAGATTTACATCAGTTCCCATCACTTTAGCCCAGCTGACTCGTTTATAATCATAGAGGGTTGCAAAATAAATCAGAGGGGGAAAAATGAATGAATTCTGAAGGCGTCTGAAATGAACATCATTGATTTTGGCCTGTATCTGACCTATCCTTAAGAAAGACAGAAACAACACACCCATCTTAGGAAGGTCGCTTGAGTCTACTGATTTCAAAACACAAATAAGCTGAATTTATTAGGGAAAACTCCGGTTCATTAGAGATAATTTCTCTAAGATACAGGTCCTTAAGGAAAACATACCTTCACTGTGATTCTAAATCTGTCTCCTGAGAAATCTCAGTTGCTTGCTGATCAGTTTGAATTCTTTGCTGCTCTTAACCTTCTGGCTGCATGTTAGAAATCATTTTAAATGAATTGAATAAAATTCACAAGTGTTATATGCCAGCAAATGATGAACTCACAGGAAATATGACTCAAATCCACTTTTTTCATTTTGGTTTTTTTTCCCCCTCATAATAAATAGAAATGAACAAATGTGGCTTTAATGACATCTTGGAGTGAGAGGCTGTTATTGATATATTATCAGTTGGAAGCGTGTAATGTTTCAGCGAGGTAAACTCCATTCCGTGTATTTATAACCAGATTGAAAAAGGTGTGTTTGTTATTTTGTGTGACACTTCCTAATGATAGTGAAGTTTTGTATATGAAGATATACATGCACCGTCATAAAAATGAACAATATTTCAGCTTACAAAATGTTTCTTTGATTGAAGATGTTTTTGTACTTACTTAGTTTCCAATTACTTTTTTAACCTGTGCTCACAAACTTACACAAGCTTTTCCTCATTCCTGTAAGGCTGTAAACAGACCCTTCAAAGAGGGTCCATTGAAGTAAATGGGGGTTGCCTGCTTTAAAGTGACAAGTCCTTGTCTGCGCAGCTGAGGTTCTGGTCATGAGCACAGTACGATCTGTATCAGGTCAAACTCTTTCAGTTATAAAACATAGAACCAGGCTTAAGAAAACAGGGAGTCTATGGCCCAAGCATAGAGGGCTGGCCTCAATCACCATGGGATGAAGGTGTGCAATGATGTCACCTGAACCTGGGGTCTCATCATCTCTCAGCTTTGCTTTCTGATTTGTGTTAGACTTCTTTTAAACCTAGGTATCTCCATGAAGTCCCAAGATGATAGTAATAGCCCCAGAACACATAGTCTCCCTCTGTCTCTGTCTCTGTCTCTCTCCCCTCTCATTCCCAACCAAGTGAAGAAAAAAATAAGAGTCCACCCACCATTGCCTCAAACTGCTCACATGCAGACTCCTAAACCAACTGTTGTTACCAGGGGTGTATTAGCTACCTATTGCTGTGTAACAAATTATGTCTGAAAGCTTAGCAGCAAAAAACAACAACAGCAGCATTCATTTAGTACCTCAAAGTTTTGGTGGGATCCAAGCATGGTTTAGCCAGGTTCTCCAACTCCAGTCTCCAATGGGCTGCAGACAAAGTGCTGGCCAGTCATCTCAAGGTTCTAGGGGGGCTAGATCCAAGTCCAAGTTCACTCAGGGGTGTGGGCAGAATATGGTCTGTTGGATTGAGGCCCTTGGTTCTTCTTGGGCTGTTGGGCAGAGGCCATTGTCTGCTCTTTGCCACATGTGTCTCTCTGGCTTTATCAGAAAGAGCAAATGAGAGAGGGAGAGAAAGAGAGACAAAGACAGAGAGATGAAATTCAGTTTTCAATTCCAGTCTTGGAAGTAATATCCCATCATTTCTGCCGTGTTTTAGTCATTAAAACAAGTGAATTAGGAGCTAGCCCACACTCAAGAGGAAGGAATTACACCAAGGAGTGAATATCAAGAGATGAGATCATGACAGCCATTTCAGAAGCTGTCTACCACAAAGGATCATGAAATGTTCTGATTGGTTTAATATCAATTCTCCATGTTCAGATACAGGCTTTATCAACCATTGTTTTTGCCTTATAATAATTTATTGAGTGGATACATCCAAGCTTATTTAACTTTTTTTCAACATATTAAACTGAGTTGTTTATAGGTCTTAACATTTTTCTCTGGTATTACAGATAAGAGTATGGCACTTCTTTCCTCAAAAGTCATTTGATAATCATATCCAGGAAATCTAAACTCAAATGGTTAGGAGGACATGTAAACGGCCCTTGAAAGGGACAGTGGTTACTTATGTCCAGCTTCCTGCCAGCATGTGGAACATGAACCCTTATCTCCCAGTTCTTCAAGAAAAATAGGAAGTTCATACTTAAATGTAAACTGTTCTATTGGCTCCACTAAAAATAAAATACACTTAAACAAGGGTGCTGGCCAAAGAAAACTGAGCGCGGGCTGGATTTGATACAATGACTACCATTTGAGACTGATGACCTAATGGCTGTACTTCTAAAATCAAGCCTAAAGGGGAAAAGAAACAAAACAGGAAATGGCAAAACTATGGACACATTATAAAGACCAGTGGTTGCCAGGGGTTAGGGGAAAGAGTGAAGAACAGATGGAGCCCTGAGGATTTCTGGGGCAGTGAAACTATCTGTACGACACTCTAATGGTGGATACATGTCTTTATGTATTTGTCAAAATATACAGGGTACACAATACCGAGAGTGACCTCTGATGTAAACCATGAACTTTGGGTGACAATGATGTGTCCATGTGTGTTCATCAGTTGCAGCAGATGTAGCACTCTAGTGGGGGATGTTGATGCTGGGAGTGGGGAGGAGGTTCTGAGTGGGGGGTGGGGGACAGGAGGGGCCAAATGGGAACTCTCTGTACCTTCTGTCTAATGTTGCTGTAAATCTAAACCTACTCTAAAAATAAAGTATATAGAGGGACGCCTTGAGTGGCTCAGTCGGTTAAGCGTCCGACTTTGGCTCAGATCATGATCTTACGGTTCGTGGGTTCGAGCCCCGCGTTGGGCTCTGTGCTGACAGCTCAGAGCCTGGAGCCTGTTTCAGATTCTGTGTTTCCCTCTCTTCCCCCCCCACCCCGTTCTCTCTCTCCTTCAAAAATAAACAAACATTAATACAAATAAAGCAGATTCAAAAGACTGGAAATAAAGGAGTGGGGTATGTGTACATTTTTTCTCACTTCCCAAATATTCTTCAACAAGCAAATTGCATGGGCAGCCTTCACTTTGCAGAGCAATGAGGGACTATAAAAATGACTTTATAGGCTGAAACTGTGCAAAACGATATTCATAATCAGTGGTAAAAATTCCAATCGCTCCATGACCTTTAAAATGTTCGCCGAAACATTAAAACTGCCTTACTATTGCTTATAAATGCATACAAAAGTGACCCAAAAAATAGCAATTTATTTATTTATTTCATACACTGTACTTTAATCTTTGACACATTGAGAAGGAATGTGTATATTTCTTTGTGAAAACTTATCAAGTAGTTTGAATACGGCTGGTTGGCCTTCTTCTCATGATATAACCTAGGATACCAAAAAGAGCATCTTTTCCATGCCTCAGTGAATCCTCATACTCAATTTTAAGTTTGGATCAGCTCCCAACACATTGATCTTTGTGCCTTCAAGGTCATGAACTACCACTGTGATTCCTAAATGTGAAGTTGCTGCCAGCATCACTTTCTCCTCATCATGAACACTTTCCTGTTTACTGACATGTTTGATCCCATGAAGTTCCTCCTTCTAGAGTCTCTCCAGCAGCGGCAGTGGCCACGTTCCTGTGGGCAGCTGTCTCTCCAATAAGCCCATTGACAAGTTCAATGTTCATTTCATTCCCAGGGTCAATTTTCATTTCTTTGATGTACTTTCATCCTAGCTGGTTGGTCCCCTCCTTTTTTCTTTAAGTTTTTTTTTTTACATTTATTTATTTTTGTGAGACAGAGAGAGACAGAGCACAAGTAGGTGAGGGGCAGAGAGAGAAGGAGACACAGAATCCAAAGCAGGCTCCAGGCTCCAAGCTGTCAGCAAAGAGCCCGATGCAGGGCTTGAACTCACAAACTGTGAGATCATGACCTGAACCAAAGTCGGATGCTTAACCGACTGAGCCACCCAGGTGCCCCCCCCGCCCCCCAGCCCCAGTCCCTTCCTTTGACTGCTCACTTTCATGAACCATCACAAGGGTTTTCCACTGGGAGGCAAGGAGGCAACGCAGTCACACTCTTTGCTGTTTGTGTGTGGACTTTACACACAGATGTGCAGAAACCAGTCACCGACAGAGTGAGGAAAGGAGATGGGTCCCTGCTCCGGGAGCACTTCTGCTACCTGCGTGGTGATTCGTGGCCTGAAGGGCTGGCAGTGAGGTTTGTACTTGAGGCAGCTGCTCACCCATGATACACCATGATAACTCAAACTTGAATCATGGTGTGAGTAACTCTAACATGGTAACTGAAATGTGCACAGAGCAGAACCATGCAAAGAAAGAACTGCCAGTACTTCAGTGTTGGAAAGAAATAAACTTTATCATAAAAGAAAATGAGTCTTTGGTCCTGTTTTGGTCATAGGCGGACTCAAGGACTAAAGAGAGACTATTGAAGAAGACACGCTGCTGGTGGAGTTCAGTTGATTTATGGCCCTGGAGACCTCACGGGACATTGCGTAATGCTATTTTGTTCAGACTCCCTGTGCATATGTACATCTGGAGACATATGTATTTATGGAAAATGATAAATATTTTTTCTCCCCTACCTTATGTCTAAGTAGGTCAGGTTGGCAATATTTTCAGGAGTTATTACATTTCAGCCAATGTGTTTCCAAGAGCCTGTAGAATGTAGCTGAAGGATACTCACGGGTGGTAACAGTGTGTATAGGACTTCAAAGTCCTATAAATAACAATTGTTTTCTGAGAACTAAACTGGGAAACTAGAACATTGTGGATCAAAGCAGAGAAATGCAAAGTCAACTTAGAGATATAATTTTAGAAGCTATATGATGCCCTTAGTAGATGCAAAATGAATAAAAGCCAATAATCCTTCATGGTTTGTTTGTTTGTTTGTTTGTTTGTTTAAATAAGAGGAACTTAGCAAAACTGCAATAAAGAGGAAATTCTTTAACAGGGTAAATACCTCCAGCAAATGTTACTCATGATGTTGAAAATTCAGAAGAGTTGCTACTAAATCTAGCAACACAACAAGCATGCCCCATCACTGATAGTGGACAACAGAGTTCTGAAGGTCCCAGCCAATGAATTAAGAAAAGCAAAGCAAATAGAGGGATACGGATTAGAAAGGAAGCGATTCCCATCATCATTTGCAGCAGACAAGGCCATCAATAAAGAAAATAGAGACTCAGCAAATGATCACAACTAAAAGAAAGTATCAAAGTTGCTGAGTATCAGATGGACATTTAAAATGTTCCAGACACTGGAAATAACCAATTAGAAAATTAAAGGAAAGGTCAAGGTGATCCTTACACTAGCAACACTGGAGGTAACCAGCAGATAAGCAATCCTGTGGCTTCTCAGTGTACTAAGGAAGTGACGAATTCAGAATCAATGAGAATCACAGAGGACAGTATGAGTGAAACCCAGGCAAACCCCATCTTCCAACGCAGATACCTGATATAACTGTCAAATATGCCAATCCTGTGAATTCAACCAGTTAGTACCTGAAGCCATGACATTTCCTAATCATAGATAACTAAATCACCTGAGGCCACCCCATTTTTGAAGATTTCAATAAATGTGCCTCGTGCCCATTGTTTAACAGTCCCTGGGAGTCCAATACTGCATGGTGATTTATCAAGTTCAACCGGTGGGGGTCCACAGGCTGAATCAGAGTTTTTGAGCCCATCAGCAAAGAATCATACTTTTCCAGGAAGGCAGTCTTACCCTGGGCCCAACTCCTGTCCTTTTCCTGAAGTCAAGAATAAGATGTAAATGGATTTTCTGTGTATTGCTTGCCGCAAATGCCTTTGGGATAATTTGACCATTTTAGCCATACCTTCTCCCCCCAGAAAAAAAATCCATATTCATGAAAATATTGTACGTATTTCCAAGGGGTTCCCAGACATCCTGAAGCCTACTCAAGAGACTGTAGGTTAAGCATCCATGCTCTGCAATATGTAGTACATCTCCTCCTAGATGCATCAATGTTCACGACAGTGGCTCACAGTCAAGAAGCCCTTCCCATCGGCTGCCTGGGTTTGTATCTCAGCTTGGTCCTTAATCACCTGTGTGACCTTAATTGCATTACTTAAACTCTCTGGGCCTCAGTGTTACTATTTGCAATGGGGATCAGAGTAATCCCGACTTCACTGGGGAGTAATGAAGATGAAATAGGAAAAGGCCGGAGAAAGCTGTTGGCTCACTGCCTGTCACATAATAAATCATCAACAAATGTTAGTTATTACTCTTTTATTACTAACTATCCTGTGACTGCTTTGGCTTTTATTTTGTTTTAGCTTTTTACAATAAATATACATTACACTTTATACCAGAATTTTTTAATGTTTATTTATTTTTGAGAGAGAGACAGAGACAGAGTGAAAGGGGGGGTTGGCAGAAAGAGAGGGAGACACAGAATCTGAAGGAGGCTCCAGGCTCTGAGCTGTCAGCACAGAGCCCGACGCGGAGCTCAAACTCACGGACTGTGAGATCATGACCTGAGCCTAAGTGGAATGGTTAACCGACTGAACCCCTCAGGAGTCCCTATACCTGAATTTTTAACCTTGGCACTATTGATATTTGGGGCCAGATAGTTCTTTGTTGTAGGGGCTGTCCTGTGCACTGAAGGATATTTATCAGGACCCCTGGCTGTACCCACTAGATACCCAGAAGCACCCCCATATTGGTGACAGACACAAATGTTTCCAGATAGTTACTTATGTCACTCGGTGGATAAAAATCACCCCTAATGGAGAATCACTGGTCTATTAAATGGATATTTTGAGAGGCAAAAGTAATCATAATATTTAAAATGTTACCATTGCTCATGAAAAGACAGTAAGGCCAAAAAATGCACTCAAAAATGGAGGGGGGAAAAGGACTCTGAGTAAGAAAGAGGAAATGATTGTGTGAATGAGGTCGGGGAGTCCCAAGGCTCAGTACATGCATGTGGGCAAAGGGGATTAATGTGAAGCACAGGGGTTGTGAAAGATACAGAGGAAAAATGAATTTTGGCCGTGGAATGAATACATCGGAAACTCTTTGGGGGAAAACATACAGTTGAGCCTAGAGAGTACACAACATGAATAACACCTGGTATGAGTCAATAGAGTCTGGATATGAAAAACAGAGAGAGGAAATGAGGAAAATGGCTCTGAGGTGTCCGTGAGAGGTCAGCACCAGTGATTTGTGATAAGACAGGATCGTTTGATAGAGAATTAAAGAGCAGCTCCCTTGGAAATCCTTGGAAAAGGATCAAGGCCAACGTTGGACTGACACCCTGAGTGTCAGCCTTTCAAGAGACTACCATGGTATACTCATTCCTGAAGCAACTAAAATTAATATCTCATGTATATGTGGTCCTGTCGTAAAGCTGTTTCACATTCCGAGTAAATACGTTTATGGGGGCTCAAAGTCTCCCTGAAAAAAGAGTAACTCAGAGAAGTTAGAAGTCAGCCCTGGTCACACACAACGGGCATAGTCTGGGAATGAGACATGTGCCCCCTCCCTTGGGTGGTAGCCATAGGAACTTGTCACTTTAGTGTCGATGTTGATAATCTGAATCTAGTGAGCACTTTCAAGCACCGCTTCAGATGTGAGGCTGGATTTTTCACCTGCCCCTCCCCAGCTAGTCCCCACAACGACCATCTGAGGTAGCAACCGTTCTAATCCCCACTTTACAGATAAGGAAACGAAGGTTTTGAGGGGTTAAATGCTCTGAGGCTGCACAACTGGGAAGCAAGGATTTAATGCCTAGCAGATGGTCCCCAACACTGTTCTTTTGGTTCCTTTACTGGATTATCTCTCTCTGTTTCTCTCTCTGTCTCTCTCTCTCTCTCTCTCTTTTAGTTTGTTTTAGAGAGAAAGTGTGTGTGTAAGTGGGGGAAAGGGGCAAAGGGAGAGAGAGAATGAGAAAAAGAGAGAGAGAGAAAATCCCAAGCAGGCTCCATGTTCAGCAAAGAGCTGGATGCAGGGCTCTATCTCACAACTCTGGGATCATGACTTGAGCCAAAATCAAGAGGCAGATGCCCAACTGACTCAGCCACCAAGATGCCTGTGTTTCTGTCCTGTATTCTTCTGAGCACACGTGAGGAGGGATGGGGTCCTGAATTCACTTCGATCCAATATGCTCAAGAGGCTAAGAGCTAACCAGACTAAGAACGCTCTATGTGGCTCTATTCTATGGGAAATTTATTTTTATTGCATGAATCTTTCACTGGGCTGTGAATGGCACCTACACATATCAGTTGTGTCCATGAAGGTGATGGGGTGGAGAAAGCAGGAAAGAATCCAGCTGGGAGGAAGAGTGCCACTCTCCATCATCAGCTCACTCTCTAATGACAGACGCCAATCCAAGGAAGAATAGTTACCGGCTGTGCTCTGCCCTATGCCAGCCATTCCCATGAAAATTGTTTTCCTTACACTGACATTTCAAAACAATTTCTGGGTGCCTGGGTGGCTTCGTCGTCTAGCATCTGACTTCGGCTCAGATCATGATCTCACAGTTCGTTGAGTTCGAGCCCTGCATTGGGTGAGAAGCCCCATTTCTCTCTCTCTCTGCTCTCTTTCTCTCTCTCTGCCCCTTGTCAGATCTTACCCTTCTCCTTTCTCTCTCTCTCTCTCCCTGCCCCTCATCACTTGTGCCCTCTGTCTCTCAAATAAATAAATAAATAAATAACAATTTCCAAGTTGGCAGCATTATCCCTATTGTTCAAAGATTAAATCAAAGTAACCTGGCCATCAGGAGAAAGAGAGCTGAGACTCAAGCCAAGCTCCACGGGACTCCAGAGTCTCAGGTTTTCTCATCAAAACAAACACATTAAAATCAAGAATCTTCTGCTCCAACATCTTTTCCATGTCTCCAAACTTTTTGCCACGTGTGACCAATTAGCACAGTTGGCTTGGACATGGTGCTAATGAGGCCCAGGTCGAGGTTAAACTCCCTCATAGGCTAAATAAAAGTCTATACTTCCCAGAGGCACAGGCCATAGTATGTGCCACGGCCGGTCCCCTCCTAGGAGCATCGCACGGGTCCTCAGTGCAGTTGAGAAACCCTCAATGAATGACAGCAATTCCACTCACCCTGTTGGATCACCTCGGAACACAGGTCATATGGACAATGTGACTGTTCACAGAAATAGAGACCAATGTTGTTAAGAGTTGCGTAAGTTAACAAGTTTTGCCTAAAGTCAGTAAAATTTAATTTCACTCTTAAGGGATCAATGGAGCTGTGACTTTCCTTTAAAAACTCATGTACATTAAGAAAGACGCTAAAATTTTGAGATACTGAATGACATGTGCAGTAATTCCTCAATTACTTAAACTCATAAGGAAATGAGTTATTTTGTATATGTAAATTATATTAAGCTAATGGAAGTGTCTCTTTGCTACCAAGACATTTTCGTATTACACATTTTGATGGAAATCTTTCTAAATGGAATTCGTATCTTCTTGCCTTCTCAAATTGGAGAGGTAGAACATAATTTAACAGATACCAGGAAAGTCAAAGTTAACACCAGACAAGGTGGAATTTAATGTTAAAGTAAGAACAGGATCAAGAGGAATATAATGTCATGATAGAAGGCATTTCTCCAAAGAAAATGCAATAATCAATAACCTATGTGCACCAAATAATACAACATCGTCTCTGAGTCCCAGCTTTCTGTGCCTTCTTGCTATTCCTTAAATAAAGCCAAAGTGGTTTCTGACTCAGAGCCTTTGCGGCTTTCCTGCCAAAGTGAATTCCTGCCTGTAATTGCATTGCTACCTTATTGCATTCTCTGCCCATATATCACTCACCTACTGAGGACTGACCATTCTCCCTGATTTGTCATCCATGATCCTAAGATTTCAAGTTGTTTAACAGATGATCCTCTATGCATATGAGGTTATACTGCTGTGGGAAAAATTCAAGATACCCCAAACCCTGAATCCACCTATGCTCAATTGCATTACATCCCTAAGAAGTGTCTACTCAACTTAGAGTCTTCTAAGCAAGCGTACTCCTCATTACCAGCCAAGACTTTAGATCTAAAATCCCATAGAAGGAAAAAGCCCACAGACTCTCCCTTGACCCTTTTCTCAGTAGCCAATCCTGTCGAAGTTCTTGTCACCCTAAGCATGAGAAAGGTCACAGAAAAAAATGAATGCAATGAAAAATCATAATTCTTTCTGTATCACTTTCCTGTGGCAGTTGTAACAAATCACCACAAACTTGATGGCTTACGACAACAGAAATTGATTCATCCATAGTTCCAGAGGCCAAAAATGTGAAATCAAAGTGTCAGCAGTGCCATGGTGGCCCTAGGTGACAGTCTGTTCCTTTACCTCTCACGGCGTCTTCTGGCTGCCAGCAATTCCATGGATCATGGCTACAAACCTCAATCTCTGCCTCCATCTTCATGCTGCCTTCTGGTGTGTGTGTGTGTGTGTATGTGTGTGTGTAATTCCCTTCATCCCTCTCTCCCAAGGATACTCGTGAGGGCCCACAAGTGAATAATCCATAATTATCTCACCTCTAGACCCTTAACTTACTCGCATCTGCAAAGACCCTTTTTTCCAAATAATGTCATGTTTACAAGTTCCAGGAATTTGAACTTGATACTTTGGTGCCTCCATTCAGTTGACTACACCTTCTAACTCCAGGCACATATTTGCATGGATTTTTCTCCTTGAACTCCACTGTTTTCTAGGTTTTCCAATGGTAGGAAGCTTCTCTAGGAATGGTAGGCATCCCCAAGTCTATCCATGCTTGATAGGCATGTGGTATTCCAGGCAAGAGAAGGAATGGAAGGAAGTCAATAAAAGATAAAATGATGATCCTGAAAGAGTAAGCCCTGGAAGGAGAGCCAAGAGTGAAAATGCCTTTTTTCATCACTTGCTCCTCTCACAAGAAAACTCCAGCCTCACTGTCTTGGCCACACTGTAGCCTTGTCTGATAGGAGAGATGAGATATGAGAAAACATCCCCTTCAGGATTGATCCAACAGGACACTTCTGCAAATCTTCTAATGAAGTCTGGTATCCTATTCAGCGGAGCCTGAATGAAGCCTCGGGATCCTGCTCAACACTGTGCTCTGAGAGCTACCCCATCCATCAAAACTGTCACATGCAACAAAATGCCTTTGCCACGGCCATTTTGGAAATGATCTCCTGTGACTGCCTACCTCCCTGATACACCATTTATTAATTCACTCATTCAGCAGATTTTTATAAACCACCAATGGTGTAAGTGCTAAGGATACAGTGATGGGCAGAACCAGGCTTAATCCCTGCCCTCATGGACTTATCATCTAGCAGGAAAGAGACATTCATTAAAAAGCAGCAAATGTCAATTTTAGGATGGCAGCCATGACAATTGCTCTGAATGGATCCTCTGTAGTAAGAATGGGGGATTTGAACCACTCAGGAAGTCAAGAAAAGAGTAGCGTGGGAAGTGATGGTGTGTGGAGAGCTAAAGAACGGATGAGAATGCACCAGGTAGAGGTGATGAAGGTAGAGCATGTGCAAAGATCCTACTGCAGGAGGAAGCCCAGAGAGAGAGAGAGAGAGAGATAGCACAGTGGGAGACTCAAGGTGAAGCTGGAGAGAGACAATGTAACGTCATTGTTCAGTTGTTTGTTTCATAACCTTAATGGCTCACTGGGGAGTCATTGAAGGACTTGCATAGGGACCTGGCATGATTAGATTTGTGTTTCACAAAGATTAGTCTGGACTCTCTCTAGAGAGTGGTTTACAAGGGAGCCACGGGTGAAACGAATGGGCATCTGGAGGTTCTCAGAGTGCAAGATGTCAGTCAGGGTACCTTGGACCAGACAAGTGAAGGTGGTAGAGACAGAAACAATAAATGGATGTAGATGAGATTCAAAGCATAAAAAAGGCAGGATGCCGTGAACCGGGAAAAGGGCTGGCAGAAAGATAGGTACCAAGGATGAGCCCTAGACTTCCAGGTTTTCATAAGTAGGTTTTTCCCTTCTTTTAGAGAAAACACTGACAGAACACTATGTTGGAGGAACAGGGTAGGGGGCATCGTGTTATGAGACCTCTTTGGACATACTGGGTTTGGAGAGGTCTCTGAAATTCCAGGTACCTCAAAGCTGAGGTCAAGGTGATTTAATGTGACTCTAGCACTCAAAGGAGCTCACAGCATAGGTCTAGTCTAGAGCTATCAGTGCATAAGTCATCTGGGCAGAGGGGGAAACCGAGCTGCAGGCAAAGGAGGGTCCTGCTTACATAGGGCCTGAGGTTTATACAATTTGGAGATGCTAACTAAGAATAACAATACAAGAATACAAAATTAGGCACAGAAGTAAATATTTATGAAACCAGAATCCACAAATTTTCAAAAGCTAAAAATACTACACGCATCACAAGATCCAGAAAAAAACCCACAATGGTTCTTATTAATTCACTGCCTGATATACCTCTGTAATAAATCTCTTTTCCGCATTTTAGGCTGCGTACCATTTGATAACCTTTATGATAACAATATTTTTTGTAATATTTTCCATTAAAAAGGCATGCAATTCAGACCTGTCTCTAACGGTTGATTGAACTTGCTTGTCTATTATTAGATAATTGGGACACATAACACACGTGACTCCACGTAGAGATGTCCTTACCTTCGCACTACTGGTATAGCCTTATGCCTTACAATTCAAGAATTCTGGTAAAGTTTTATTTGACATCACTTTTTTAAAAATAATAAAACCCTATGGTGCTTTTAAAATTGTATACAACATGCTATTGAGTTTATTTCTGGCAGGAGAGAAATTCGGCTTTGTCATGGCTTTGTGACAAAGAAATTAATCCTCTGATTCAATTTATACTTTTAATGACTGCAGAAACTTTGCACGACTGGTTTTAGGCTTCATATATCTTAAATCTTGTATCTTCTCCACCACCCACATACATCGAGCACTGGGTGCCTAGGAAATACTCATATCGCTCTAGAACCTCTAACCTATACCTTTACGTCTCCATCCTGGGGAAGATGGCAAAGTGCGCATTAGGAATATTCTGGAAGCCATTCCATAATGTTGAGCCACAGGCAGTACAGTGAGAAGTCATTCCACTATACAGATGGTGATCTAGAATGACATATGTAGATTCCACTAAACCCAGATTACATGGATTCCCAGGTCTTTCCCTTGGTCAAATCCAAAAACTGCCAGTAGCCACCTACATTTGCAGATTGGACAAAAACACATGGTCACATGAGTGTATTGCTATGGTACCTCCCAGGTCCTTCCTTGAAAGAGCTGATACAAGTGAATGAGAGGCTTTAGCTCTTTCAGCTTCACAGAAAATGCATCTCCCTTTCTAGGCTTGTATGAGATACCTCTACAGCAGTCCCTTTCTACTTTGGTACAATTGGCATTTGGGGCTGGATAATTCTTTGCTGGGGGCTGTAGGCTGTAGGATGTTTAGCAGTAACCCTGGCCTCTACTCATTCAGTGCTGGTAGTACCCCACCTTCACCCCACTTGGGATACCCAGAATGTCTCCAGATATTGCAAGATACACCCTGCAGGACAACCTTGACCCCTGTTGAAAACCATCGGTCGAGAGAGAGAGAGAGGGATTAACTTATTTAGTGGATACTTGCTAGATATCTGCTACATTGAAAGCCCTATGGAAAGCACCTTGCATAAGCCCGTGGTGCAGGTGGAAGGCAGATAATGAACAACAAATTGTGGTAGAATGTGGTAAGTGCCATGAAAGGAAGATCTTGAGGACTGTGGCAATCCAAGACAAAGCTCCTTCCTACTTCTCAAGACTGGTTGGGGGATCATGAGGATTACAAAAGATGGCATCATCCTGCAGCTATTCCACCAAAGCAATTCTTCACCTTGGCGTGAGAGAAGCTGAACATCTATAGGGAATTACAGGAAACATTTCAATTAGCAATGGCAGACACTATGTACAATCCTTGGTCAAGAATCATTGAGAAAGTGTGTTAATCATAATCAGCTAGAGGAATCCATCTGCCTTTCTTGTATTCTGGCAGTTATTTTCCTTATACTATGCCAACCACACTCATATTTGAGGTCTACAAATATCAAGACTGAGTCATTCCTAGGAGATGTTGACAATTTTATTCATAGAAGATTTGCCACAAGGGTTTATCCCAGCTGAATGGAGGGAGGTGATGGGGGGAGGGTAAATCAATAAGAATTTAGCTTGTGAACAGCACTATATATAAATTAAAAAATAATACTCACCTGGTTTGACACAAATCATTCCTCTTGAACTCTTGTGATAACCCTGGCATTGTTCTTACCCTATCCTGTCTTTCCTCCACAATCAATTACAAAACCTATTGACAACAAAATAAAAGAACTCCAGGGCACATCAGAAATCAGGGCCAGCCTCACTCAGGGCATCATCTCACTATCAAATGTATTTGTTCACGAAAAGCCCTGGAATAGACAATATGTCCCTTTGCTGAGCTGTTTGCGTTTCTATAAAATTAGTAATTGGAAAGGGAATGTCACTAATTCCCTTTTCTCTGTTTGAAAGTTACTGCAGAGTCCTTTATCAAATTGAGCACTATGTAACAGTGCTGCGCAGAAATGAGCTAACCCACCAGCTCTCCTTTGATTGCATGTAATCACAGGAGCCCCTTAAAAGCATATTCCTTTAATCTTCACTTTATCATCACTCTTTATTTTTGCTGATCTTGCCTTAATTTGGCCATTCAAACCTCTTCTAGAGGGCGCTCCGTGGCCCTCACATGGATTAATTAATCCATTATTGCAATAATTTCCACTTATGTGGTGCTTGATCATTAGAAATTCATTTTGATATTGGCAAGAAGTAATTTAACATTGTGGGTTTAAAGTGGTGTTTCCTCAAAATTTACTAGAAAAATAACACATGCTAATGCACTGAACTCATAATCCCAGGATCTCAAAGGGTGAGGTTAAATTTATTTACTTTTTTTTTAAATCAGGAAAATAATAAGGCAAATGTCCTGGGGTAGAGTAAAAATCATTGAGGAGGGTATGGGGCAATGAGATTTCCGAGATCCCAGCTAAAGCCAGGTCTCTGGGGCTGAGAAGCCTAGGCTGGTACCTTTTCCTCTTACTTACAGGGCTCAGAGCCCTTGTCTATGAAATGGGACTAGTCGCATCCACAGTGTAGTGAGGAGTAAAGCGGACAATTTGTGTAGAGAGGCCAAAGCTGGGACTGACATCTAACCACAGTGGAAGCTTCAGGTCAAGGAAAAAGTTATCAGTTTGCCACACACACACACACACACACACACACACGCACATTGCCATTGCCACTATAACTCAACACAGAGGCTGGTTCTATACGATAACCAAATCAGCAGGCTTTCCCACTCACAAATTGACCAGTTATTAATTAGAGGGAAACGTCGACATCAATTCAGTCAAAACAGGTCCACAGCATTAGCTGGTTGGTTAGTTAACTGATTAGTTATTTAGTTCATTAGCTAATTAATTACTTTGTAGGAGACTTGTTTCTCCACATCTTTTGGTTCAGGTTCTATAAATCTCAGCACTATTGACATTGGGGGCCAGATAACTCTTTGCTATGGGGCGGCTCCTGTGAACTGCAAGATGTTAGCAGCCTCCCTGGCCTCCACTTATTCCATGCCAGTAGCACCCCCCGCCCCATTTGGGACAACAAAAAATATCTCCAGATATTGTCATGGGTCTTCTAGATTGAGAATCACGGCTCTAGTCCAAACCTCCACATGGCCTGTATTAACATTAATCTAACTGGACCACCTTGGGGAAAAGGACTTTTAGGAACTCATATGGATGGCACGTTGAGTAAATTCACCTATTAGATAGTCCCTTCAAGGTCACCTGCAGCGAAGATTTTCACAATTCCTCAAGGCCTGCAGTCATATTTATGTTCTGCTTTGTTTTAATTTGGTCTGGTGATGGCTATCGAGGCCTCAAGCCTTCCCTACTATACCTGGCCTTCACCAGGCTCCAGAATTCTAAAATCCACAATGGCAAATTCCAGCAGTACATTCACCGCTGAGCTCATGAGTTTCAATTTCAGGACCCACAGGCTACACAGGCCCCTTTAATTTTGGGTATGTAATCTAATGTTCTCTTCCAAAAGAGGGCCCTCCCAATGGAAAGGTTTAGTCCCCATAAAAATCTGGCTCTCCCCTTAATAGACACCACACCCCTTCTGTTCTCCACTGTACCCTCAGCACCACTGCAGTGTCTGGAACATAATAGAGATACAGTGATGTTTGCCGAGTGACTGAGTGACTGACTCGTGAATGAACAAAGGCAACAGTGATTTACACACTTCAGAAAGCATAAAAGGCCGCAATAAATTCAAGGGCATGATCTACTGTCTGCTGATTTAGATAGACAGTAAAGGCCACTGGAGTTCAAATGAGAGCTATCACTTCAGCTGTGATGGAAAGGAGATATTACAAGCCAATCATAGACTCACAGAGTTGATATAATGAACCACAGTAGCCAACTCTATGAGACCGACTCAGAGTTTAGGCTCTGAGCCTCAATCCCTTCTCCTTTGCTTACCAGGTGGATATTACCCAGCCATTCCCTCTCTAAAATGGGCACAAAAATAGTATCTACAGCTTGAGGCAGTTGTGACAATTACAGATATAGCCCCTGCAGTATAGCGTGCCAGCATTAGGCAGACACTCAGAAAATGTTGGCTGATATGTTACCAGTTGGTTCCAATGGGCCAAGCATTGTGCTAAATGTTTTCCAGATCTCGGAGGGGAAAAGTCACGAGGAAAAGTGATCATTTATTGAGTACCTTTGCAGTTCATCAATGTCAAGGCAATTCACCATGTTCTCCAGTTAATATTCACTGCAGCTCAGTAAGTTAGGTGTTATTCCAATTTTGTAAGTGTGAACTAGAACCGAGAGAACTTAGTTATATATAAAGAGGTTAAGTGAGAGAGCTGAGAGGGACCACATGCGACCGAATGCCAAGGCTAATACTTCTGCCAATTTGATTCCAACCTACCAGCTAAGAGCTCAGGGATCAGATGGAAGGGTCTGAATCCTGCCCTTCTCAGACCATAGCAACTCATCTCAACTTTAAAATCTCAGTTTCCTTATCTGCAAAACAGAGATGATAATTGTAGCTATGTCAATAAGTTATAGAGAAGGCTAAGTGACATGGTACACGTGAATGACTCAACTCGGTGCCTGGTACACGAAAAATGTGCAAATCTTCTACTGCTATTGTCCAAAATTATGAGAAAATAAAAAGCACCATATTTATCCAGGTTCAAGTCCCAATTTTACAAGTGGGATGATCTAAAGGAGTGTCCTAAGAAGACTTGAGGTTTTGGATTCAAATTATGCCGACCCGGTTAACTGAAAAAGTCTGGCTCCCTTACCCGGAAGTGTCATCCATAGCTTACCCACCAAGATCAGCATGCTGGGGGCAAAGTGGGAAAAGTTCATGAGGATCAAGATGAGAAGAACGTGGAATCCCATGAAGTTTAGAAGTAGATGCCCAAACACGCATGCCACTAGGCCACAGGACTCAAGGTATTTGATAAGTAAATTACAGGTCGTGACATAGGTGACCTTCAATCACGTTAAGGACATGTAACTTCCGGGATAGCAGCAGTGGGCTCTCCAAAGATGGCAGCCAGGTCTTGAGTTTTGAAAGTTATTAATCTTTACAGGAAATTCCTAGTCAGTTGCAGGGGAAATATTAGTATTATTTAATTTCATTCAAATTACACTACAAAAAAACAATTAAGGTGAATAATTATGAAAGTAAGGTCAACTCGATTTTCTATAATAATGTTTTTTGTTACCAGGCTCATTATTGCCAATTCTTTTCATAATCTTTGCCATCTAACCTCATTTGTTTCATTTATAAGTGGCAAGGAAGGCACATCATCAAATGGCAATGAAATCAAGGCGGCAGCATGTCACTTGGGTGATTTCTGGAGAAAGTAATTATTGTCTCTAGTTAACCTTTTAGGGAGAACCCCGTTCACATATTCCCTATGTAGGAGATAGATTTGTTTTCCTTTTCTGATTTTTTAGTCATACATCCTGGCTTGCGAAGGTAGAAGCCTGCCAAAAGTTGAAGTTTTATCCTGCTGTTCTGAATACTTAGAAACCAAATGAAAAGCCACTCAAGTGGATTTTAAGTGGGCTTTTAGTGGAACCTAAAACACATGCACACCACACATACGCACACACATTTTCATTTTTAAATATGCAAAAACCCCATCTTGCTTATTTTACTATTTTTAAAAGAAAAGGAAAAAGATCCTTCATGTTCATTACCAAGATGCTCATATTTGAGATCTCCAGGACTTAATTTGCCCCCCTTACTGTCCTTTGAACCTGTACAGTTTGGCTTTATGAAGAATCTCGGGATTTTTACTAACAAAGGTCTGATCTACTTTAAACACCTCATGGCATAGAATTGCCATCCACTGTTAGAAATCTACTCTAACCGCAGGGTGGGCCAACTTGTGAATGACCAACAGCCCTGCCGTGGTGGTTTCTAAATACTTTGAATATCATTTATTTTGCTGATCCCTCCAGAAACATTCTAGAACAAACACACCTATTCCCTGTGATCGTAGACTCCACAACATAGAAGTTTATTAACATACAAATAAAAGTGTAATTACCAATTATGGTAAGTACAGTCAAAGCAATGGACAGGGGCTCACTGAGCTCCGGCTGCTATCATGAATAACCACAGATGGGGGGAGGGGCTTAAATGATAGATCTCTACGTCTCCTGTCTGGAGGCTGAAAGTCTAAGAGCAGGGTGCCAACACAGCAGGTTCTGGTAAAAGCCCTCTTCCTGGATTCACGTGGCCTCTTTCTTCCTTGCTCACATGATGGAGAGAGAAAAGGGGGCTCTGGTTTTCTCCTCCTCTTCTCAAGGCCCTACTCCTATCATAGGGGCTCAGCTAAACCTAATCACCTCCTAAAGGTCTCATCGCCAAAGATCATCACTTTGGGGATTAAAGTTTTGACTTATGAATTTTGGGGGGACACAAACATTCAGACCATAGCAGACAGGCTAAAGGAATAGAGAAAAAGTGAGGCACACAGAGGCCAGTAAGAACCACCCTGTATCCTCTCGGTCCACACAGAATGCCACCGGCAGCCTGGTGGAAAGTTCCCTCCTATACCAAGGCTTCCCTACCTCTAGCACCTGCCTCTCTTCGTTGTACGGCTTTCTCTGAAGCGGCATCCTGCTCAGCCCCGTGGCAGCAGAGGCCAGGAGTGCTAGATAATTAACATCTCCGGGAGTGGCCCTCAGCGGAGGGGGAATACATCAGTGGCTAACTATCCTGGCCCCCTGTCCCATTACAGGGACAGCTCTGAGGAGGGCTGACAGTCTCCCAGGGACTCCCCAATAGACTGAGTTGCCTACAGTGGTCAATTAACATTAATATCACCTGTAATTGACTCTCCCCTTCCCTTAGTCCTTTCCTGGGACTGATTCCTGGAATTCCCTCCTAAATAAACTACTCAGGTCTGCCTCTGGGGAACCTACACTTAGATGAGGATCTCCTACCAGAAGGTAAGCTTCCACTGGCCCATGAAGGAAGAGAAGCAGCGTACCCTGTAGGCATCTGGGGGGGGAAATATTTACGGAGGATGGAGAAGCAACATAAGCAAAGGCCGGGAGGTCAGAAGGAGCTGTTTCATCGGAGCACCTGAAACAAGCCAACAGGGTAGAATTAGAGTGCTCAGCTTGACATGGGCTGAAGCCCAGGAAGGGACCAGACCAAGCAGAACCTGGTAAGCCAGAAGGAGTTAAAATGAGAGAGAGAGAGAGAGAGAGAGAGCCCAAGCAGGG
Organism: Hyaena hyaena; assembly: GCF_003009895.1. Lineage (NCBI taxonomy): Eukaryota > Metazoa > Chordata > Mammalia > Carnivora > Hyaenidae > Hyaena > Hyaena hyaena. The sequence goes on from NW_024080674.1 coordinate 2,082,563, forward strand.
AAGGGGCAGAGAGGGAGAGGAGATAGAGAATCCCAAGCAGGCTCCATGCTGTCAATGCAGAGCCCAATGCAGGACTCAAACTCCCAAACCGTGAGATCATGCCCTAAGCCAAAACCAAGAGTCCACCATTTAACTGACTGAGCCAGCCAGGCGCCCCAGGGTTGTGTGCTAAACATGCTTCCGTTTGGCAATGAAGAAACTGAAGATTCGACACACTGTAAAAAAGTGAATGGCCAGTGTATGTCTGAGCGAGATTCCGAACACAGAGAGATTTGAATACAGAGCCGACATTTTTAACCACTTTTCTGCAAAATCTGATGCTGAAATAGCTTCCACCGGTGTCTCCTTCTTGATTTACACCTTGCTGGCTACCCTTTCTCTTTTCACACCTTCCTGATCACGGTCTCTGCTTAGTCCCACTACCAATATGACAGATAATGAACTCCGTTTCTCATACCAGCTAGAGGAGCAGCTGCATTCCTAGTCAGTTTCTGGCACATTCTTTTGCAACATCAAGATATATGGGCTCCGTAAATTTTCAAAGACATATTAACGTTCACCTCCATAATGCCTTAATTGTACAGAAACCATTAGACAAGAGTGTTAAGGTGACAAAGAGACCCATGCAAATGGTAAAGAAAGAGAGCAAGATGCCTAAATTAAAAGGGGTGAAGGGTCCAGGACAGTCTTTCATGGGGGGAAAAGATTCATGGAGATTCGCTGTCTTAAGAATGGACTGCCTCATAAATTATCTCAATATGATGCCAGTAAGTCAAGGGGAACTTTTTTAAAGTAGGAATTTGCGAAAGGTTAAATTAAAATGAAGGCTGAACAATTATTTTTGTCCCTCCTGCCTGGCAGGACTTCTGCTAATGTTTGTGTACAGAAGTGATAACGGCGGGATACTTCAAAGCCTTTTCAGGGAAAATCATATCATTGGTGAGAAAGGATTTGATTTTGTAAAAAGCTTATATTGTAAGTGATATTGAAAATAAAGAGACGAGATTGCATGAGCTAAGTGCTTTATTTTTGTTGGTGCTGGTGGGGTTCCGCAGAGCCTCATCGTGCCTGTAATTGGGGTTTTAAAAGTGGGAACAGAGAAGTAAGTGTTTTCCATTGTCTTTGAAGATGGCGGTCCTGACCCAATAGTGGACGCCCAGGCACTTTAAATGCTATTTCCGGAAAATAAGAACCATTTTCCAAAGGCTCCATGATTCTCTTGGCAAGGCCACAGCATTTGATCAGGGAGGGACCACTCTGGTGCCACCTGTTGAATTCCTCCCCCGCCCCCGTGGTTTTCTAGATCCATTCCCCATCGATACTTTGACTGACCTGGCAGAGAGGAAGGAGTTGGATAAACTGGGAAAAATAACAACTTCTACCCTAGTCAACTGTATCACATCCCATGAGCAAAAGGCATATATCCTATTTATTTCTTACCCGGAGTGCCTGGCCCAGGGCCCATAGCATATAGGAGTCGCATCCACTGCAAGTAACATGAAACCCCACTGTAATTGACTATGGGAAGTAATTTTCCCATACAACTAGAAATCTAGAGGCGGGTCACTTTTGGAGTCATTAATGTCCTCCATGACAGCATTTAAGAACCCAAGCTATTCAACACTTCTTTCACATGAGCTAGGTCTACAGGCTAGCTTCCTGAAGGTTTTAAGATGTCTCTTAATTATACATTTTTTTCAAGAGCAAGAACATCTTTTCTGGAAGCTTCCTAGAGGCTTCATATTTCATTGCCCAAAATGTTGCTTAAGTTTACGCTTTCAATGAATGCATAGCAAAAGGAACAGGTCTAACATGATTGGCTCAGACAATCAAGATCTGCCCATGGATTTGGAGTCTTCTCTCAAACACAAGGCCCTTTAAAGGGAGTGGATCATTGGACAAAATCAATGACTCTGTTTGGAAGAAGAAACAGCAGATGGGGTAGATATTGGCAGTCCATAGTCTCTGCTAAAATAAAAACTTTCAGTAAATATTTATTAAAGAAAGCATTGAATGAACAAATGAGTCTCTCTCATGTCATTCATTATTTTCTTCCTTGGGGTGTGGATTTTATTGTTTCCAGTGAGAGTTAGTTCTTCTTGCCTTTCCAGAGATTACTTTCCCTTTTCCTCATAAGAGCGTTTCCTTTTCCCCTAAAAAAATCCATAGACTCCATCATCAGTCCATATGATTCGATTGGCGCTAACCTCTTCCCAGATGCATAGGGACACATGTCCCAAACCTGTCCCATCAGTATCTTCCATCCCCATTGCCACACCGGTTGGTTCACATGAAAAATTCAACCACTGAGAGTAGATTCAAAGAAACTATGGGGAAGGTGAATGCCTCTTTCTGCTAGAATGACATAGGAGTTTGGAGCTCCCATCATGTAATCCTGGCCAGGATTTGTCTACACTGCGGGGACACACACGAGAGTGAATCCAACACAGAGGAAAGCAAAACCAGGAAATGGGGACAGACTAAATTTTGATGATACAGCTTAGACTCTGGACCTAGGCACACATGAGTGAAGTAAATGTGTATTTCCAAACTTTTCGGTCAAATAATCTAATACATTCCTTCCAGGGCAGTCAATTTGAATTGAATCTCTGTCACTTGTAACCAAAGAAGCCCTGACTAATATATTTCCTTAACCCTCCTATGTTACGAATTTCCTAAGAACTTGGGCTCCGACATATTCTTCTCGTAATCTCTACAGTCCTGTGCCATAGGACTCCATAGTCCGTACCTAGCAGTGTTCCCAATGTTTTTTGTCATATGAGAGCTCTTTTTTAATATAAAAGTATTAACAAAACTGCACACACAAGTTTTGTTTTCAAATATCTGTTGAGTGAGGAAACCTATAATAACACAAAGCTACTCTAGAAGTAGGGGTAATTTTGACCCATGCTTTTATATTTTATGACTCACCAAAACCTGTACCTACATTTGAAAATGGTCATATATAATGGGCAAACATGTTACCTATTTCCTAAGAAAAATTTTAATCCACACGTGGACTTGCGTTCTATGAATTTCGTAACTGCCCAAGGAAATCCACAGACCACAAGATTCTTTCATGTCATCAACAGTACTGGCCTAGGCATGGGTAAAATCATGCTTACACTCTAAAAAATTAAAATGACCCATGACTCAATCATTCTGTCAAGGCTGTTGAACGCCTCTTCTCAGGGATCCCTTTCGAAGAAGAAAGTACTAGAAAATATTCATTAAAAGCCAGAGGACGCAGAACTGGCAGAATCACTCGGTGAATGTTAAGGCTTGTTGATGAGAAATCAATTCCAGCGGCAAGACTTTAGGTGCTGAGGACAGAGCCACCGAAAAACACTATCATAAGTACATTTTAATGATTCCTAGTGTTCGTTCTGAGAAAACACAGCCTCATAACACAGATATCCCAGAGTAACAAGACCTCTCAAAGATATAGAAACCTGGAGATAAGGTCCCAATGTTCCCTTTGTACAAGCTGCCCATCTACTTCCTGCTTCCTAACTCTTCAGAGTTTATTTGTGAGGGATGTTGCTGTTGCTACCCTCCCCCCAACCTCCCCCACCACCACCACCATGTCGCTGTCACTGCACAGAGGCTAAGATCTGGACTCAGGGCAATTCTCTGATGGGTGCCACCCCCTGGTCACATGATTGGCTCAGCTTTGCTCTTACGAGAGGGAAGCTCAGAACATTTGCTCAGTGGCCCAGAGAAAGGATTCTCTCACCCTCCCTGGATATGAATAAGGAAACAGGCAGTTTCAGTTTCCAAGGGCAACCTCGAAGGAATCCAGGTTCAGGAGAAAGCCAGCCTAGGTAGGAGCGCAGAATGAAGATACTCTCAAAGAAAAGAAACTGCAGTTCTGAATGCGCTCAGCTTGAAGCCTGCACTACCTCTAAATGTTTTGAACTATGTGAGTCCCTAAATCCTCTTTTTGTTTAAGCTAGAGGTCAGCAAACTACAGGCTGTGGGTCACATCCAGCCGGCTACATGTGTTTGCAAGGCCTGTCAGTGAAGAATTGTTTTTGCGAGTGCTTTCACGATGGCAAACACTAACTTTGAATCCCAACTGAAGAAAACATTATCCCCTGCAAAGTAAGAATTCTATTTTTCTCATTAATAGACCCGCTTTACAAAACCTTGAACTCAAGTATTATTACTATATTTTCAGTTTCATCAATAAAACCTTCATGGAAATTTGTTTTCTCTACTGCTACCTAAGTACCCACATACTCTCCTCTATTTTGCCTCTTGGTCCATGAAGCCTAAAATATTTGATCTGTGTCCCTTTACAGAAACAGTGTTCTGGCCCCTACGTCAAGCTATTAAATTTTGGGTGGGTTGTTTTGTTTTGCTTTGTTCTGTTTTTGCAATGTGCAAATAAAGCCACGGTAAGTGGCACACTATTGTTTCATGGGCAGAAATGAAGGGCGACCATATTAGCTTCTGAAGTTTTCTGTTATGTGAAAACTCCATCAGAAGAGCCAAATCGAGTGGCCAAAAGGGCCACCACCCGAGTCTCTCCCAGCTCCCCTCATCCTTCAACGTGTAAATGTTGCCTTCTTCTAGAATATTTTCTATCCTTTGAACCCTGATCGTGTGCGTCCCTGTCATCTCCCATAATCCTACTGGGAAACAGAACCCAAAACTGCAGATGGGATGATGAATACATTTTCAAATAATTATTTCATGGTTCCTAGGAACTTCACTCCCTTTCTGTATCTCAGCATCCCCAATAATAGTGAAACATTTATGCCCTAGTTTTCTTGAAATTAACTGGAACTAGATTATTTTTTCTTGGATGATAGCACGTGTTCTCAGAGGAAGGCATTACGAGTCAGAAGGTGTGGGTGTGGATTTGTACAGCACTGATTCCCCCTATTTTGGTAAAAGAACATTAATTTTCCTTGGGAAACCACCACACCCAATTCTCCCTCCCAGCCACTGACTGGGTGCAGCCGTCCTGGTGGCAGCCGGGCCCAAGAGAAGTCATATATTGGGGTCTGGTCACAGTGACTGGTTCAAAGATGGGCACATGACCCAGTCAGAGCCAATCAGATCACATCTTAGGACTTGACTCCAAGATGGGCACATGTCCCATCCAGAGCCAATCAGGTCTCCTCTCAGGACTTTGCAGGAGTTCTTGGAAAGGAGTCGCTCCCTTTCCCCTGGTATTAAATCTGTTGCTATGCAAAGCCCCCCTTCCAAGAAAGAAGTCAATGCAGAGGAAAGCAGAGCGGAGAGAAGGAAAAAGAGAAATCAAGGGCTGGTAACATCATCTAAAGAAATAGGTTCAATGGTGCCTGAAGCTGGAGCTATTAGCCTGGACTGTTCAATTACATGAGCCAATCAATTCTTTTTCTGCTTGAGCCAGTTTAAGTTGGGGTGTCTGTCACTTGCACTGGAAATATACAACCACTCTCTGGTGCGGTGGCTGTCTTGGGCTGGGTTCCCCCAAAAGCAAGCCCTGAGACAAAGATAGGAGTGCAGGTACCTCGATTTGGACATGACCCCAGGAAGAACCGGTAGTGGGCGAGGATCGAAGACCGGGTGGGAAGGCCATTGGACGGTGCGCTATCAAGCACGCTGCCACCGAGGACGACGGCGGCCCGGTCCTGCTGGGGAACTAAGAGGCGGGGGAGAAGCAGCAAGGACGCTGGACTACTTATCCGCCGACTCATATCCATCGCTGGCTGAGAGGCTGTTTTTAGGGCCATGAATGCCTCCTCCGTTTCCAGCCAGCCTCCTGCCTGAGAAGGCTCTCCGGAGAGGAGCTGACAGGCATGTAGAATTCCGGGGCATGTACCAGAATGCTGACAGGTGAGGGGAAGTGGGCAAGGCACTCCTCAGCTCTGTTTCCCCGTGTCCCACACCACGCCAGGGCTGCTTTGGGGACTGTGAGCGCAGAGTAGGAGTTCCGCCCACCTCAGTCATGTAACTCCGGCTGTAAAAATGCTGCGCAGCCTCAAAGCGCAGGGACTTTGATCAACAAGGAAATATCCTCTCGGGCTTCCGCAGGCTGGCGGGGGTGGCTGTCGTTGGAGCAGGTGGGGCGAGGGGCCCAAGTGTGAACCCCAGGTTGAAGGGTGAAGGGGCAGCAGCCACCCTGGGGAAGCTCTGCTCGCAGCTGCCTAACCCCATCCGATTTGGAGTCAGGAACTGCTTGTAACGTGAGGGTGCATGAATTATATGCCCCGGAAAGGTAATGGCACGTGTGCTAGACTCTAAATCAGCCATCAACGAGCTACTATCATAGTATCGTCTGTGGATTATGAAAACGATGGCTTTGAAGAATGCCTTTGCCTTGCCAGAATTATGATTTGTTATTCATCTTGTGGATTTTTAAACAGAACCTTGTACTTAGTATTCAAATTAATGACTCCCCTGTATTTGCCTGGATTTTTTTTTTTTAAAAAAAGGAACCATTTTGCACAATACACATAATAGTTACATTTCTATGATAAACTTACTCGGTAAAAGCTTTCTCAGTTTTATCATTTAGACAGGTAGATATCAGTAAATCAAACTCGAAAGCCTGAATGGTGGAGGGGGAGAGCAGCTTGCAAACCAGGATGGAAGCCAAGCCTTCAGTTCACGAAGGACAGTAGCAGGGAAGAGGAAGGAGGGAAAGACTAAACCAATGTGGAAGATCCTAAAAATGTTCTCCCCAAATCACCTCCAGTCGGCAACTCTTCACAGTTTCCTGATCTGATTCGTTAAAAACTAGGCCAGCCAAAAACAATGTGGTCAAGTACAGCGTTACTAGTAGAAAGAGCAGAATCTTCTAACCTAGTCTAGTTTTAAGTTCTGGCTCCATCATTTCTAAACTGTGCAACCTGGAAAAAAAAAAACTGACTAAAATGTCCTGTACCTCAGTTTCATCACCCGCAAAATGGGAGAGAACATCACCGAGCACTGGTAGAGTCCTACCTCATAAAGTTGTGAAGATCGAAAAACTGATCACACGTCTGTCATTCATCCCAAATACCAGGGAACAGACCCAGGATGGCCTCTGAAAATGTTTTCACGGGTCCACCGTTGAATGAGAAGAATACTGTGTGACGGGTTGAATTGTGTCCCCTCAAAAGATTGTGCTGTGGTTCTAAGCACAGCAGTCTATGAATGTGACCTTGTTCGGAAATGAGGATGTTGCAGATATAATCAAGTTAAGAAGCGGTCACTAGGGCGGGCCCCTATCCAGCATGATGGTGTCACCAGAAGGGGGAAAACCTGTGTGAACACAGAGACAGAAAGAGAATGCTATGTGATGACCGGCATAAATTGGAGAAGGAGCCTGGAGCCAGGCAGCTGTGAACCAAGGCTCAGTGACCAGCACTAGGAAAAGGCAAGGAACGATTCTGTCCCAGAGTTTCGGAGGTCCCGTGGCACTGCCGCCATGATTTCATTCTTCTGGCCTCCAGAACTGTGAGACAATACGGTGGCGTTGTTCTAAGCCACTCGGTTTGTGTTACTGTGTTACGGCAAACCTAGAAAATGAACATGCATGATAGCAGTGCAGTGTTCGTTAAACAAAATGAAAAGAGCGGCCCTTCCTAAATGTTTCTTTTATTCCACTATTCTCAGGGGAGCCAAGAGCGTGGAAGCAGGCGGCTCAGGGCTGATCTCACAGCTTCCTCCGTGTCCCCTCTCAGGAGACTGATGTTGGCCATTGGCTGCCCCTCCTCCAGGCCGTGACTTTACAAAAGAGGCAGAAAAAAAGGGGGGGTGGGAAGGGCAGATTGCAAAGAGGCTCAGACAGCTACCTCTTTCTAAACTTTTAATATCTTAAACTAATTAGATTTATAGAAAAATTGAAAAGATATTACAGAGAATTCCCATACACCTTGCATTCCGTTTTCTCTCTTATTAACACCTCACATCTGCACATGACGTTGGTTATGATTAATAAAGCCATACTGCTGTGCTATTGTAGACTAAAGTCCGTTCTTATTCACATTTTCTTATTTTTTTTTAATCTAATGTCCTCTCTGTGTTCCAAGGTCCCATCTAGGATACCACATTACAAAGACTATACTTTCAGGGATCATTTCTATAGTTTGTATAGGATACCACATTACAGTTAGTTTTAATGTCTCCTTCGGATCCTCCTGACTGTGACAGTTTCTCGGACTTCCATTGTTTTTTGATGACCTTGACAATGCTGAGGACTATGGGTCAGCTATTTTGCAGGATGCCTCTCTGTTTTTAGTTTTAAGGTAAAGGGTACATTACATAAAATGAACCATTGTAAAGTGTTCAGCCTAGGGGCAGTTAGCACATCCACAAATTTGTGTTACCATCCCCTCTGTCTACTCCCCAGACCCATTAGCAGGTCATTCCCCAGTTCCCCCCTCCCAGCCCCTGGAAACCCCTAATCTCCCTTCTGTCTCGAGGGATTTGCCTCTTCTGGGTATTTCATATAAACAGAAGCAGGAAATATGTGACCCGTTATGCCTGGTTTCTTTCAGTTAGCATAGTATTTCCATGGTTCAATCATATTGTAGCTGGTGCCGGAACTTCATTCTTTTTTACAATTGAATAATACTCCGTGGTATGGATATGGCTTATTTTCCTTATTTATTCATCTGTCCATAAACATGTGTGTGTTTTCTACCTTCGGATTATTGTGAATAATGCTGCTATGAATATACAAGTATTTGTTTGAATACCTGCTTTCAATTTTTTTTTTTTTTTTTGCATTTATACATACGGTGGAATTGCTGGTTCATATGATAATTCTATCCTCAACAATCTGGGTACCTGCCAAACTGTTTTCTTACAAAGCAGCTAGACCATCTTATAGCATTGCTTTAAATTAATAGGCTTTATTTTTTTAGGCCAATATTAGGTTTATAGAAAGATGGAAAAGTACAGAGAATTCTCACAATCCTCTCTTTCCATGCATATAATTTCCCTACTATTTACATCTTGAATTAGGGTGGTACATTTGCAGAATGGCTTCCCTTCCTTCCCCCCCCCCAATATCCTTGTCAGAATTTTGTTTTTTCAGAATGGCTTTTTTTTTTTTTTAACATTTATTTATTTTTGAGAGACAGTGTGATCAGGGGAGGGGCAGAGAGAGAGAGAGAGAAAGAGGGAGACACAGAATCCGAAACAGGCTCCAGGCTCTGAGCTGGCCGTCAGCACAGAGCCCGACGCAGGCCTTGAACCCACCAACCATGAGATCATGACCTGAGCCGAAGTCAGACGCTTTACTGACTGAGCCACTCAGGCTCCCCGAGAACGGATTTTGTTTTAATGTTTTATTTATTTTTGAGAGACAGCGAGAGAGAGAGTGTGTGTGAACGGGGCAGGGGCAGAGAGAAAGGAAGACACAGAATCCAAAGCAGGCTGCAGGCTCTGAGCTGTCAGCACAGAGCCCAACCTGGGGCTCGAACTCACAAACAGTGAGATCATGACCTGAGTCACTTAACCAACTGAGCCACCCAGGCGCCCCTGGAATGGCTTTTTAAAATGAGGCATTTTTCCTACTTTTTTGAAATGGTAAAAAGACTTTTAAATGAAATTATGATGATGTTGGATGGTAGGGGTGTGTGTGTGTGTGTGTGTGTGTGTGTGTGTGTGAGCGCGTGCCCGCACGCACACGCGTGCATAATCTTCCATGACAATCCAAGTTAGTACACTGTTCTTGTTCTAATAGTACATGAAAAAGTATTAATGTAAACACCAGGCAATCACTGGCAAAGAGAAAACACGCAAATCCAAGCCGGACACGCAGTACTCTAAATGGCGATGCCGGGTTCAATGGCGATCCAGGCGCGGTCAGACGACAGTGGGCTGCATTTCGTATTTGCCATGTTTCTGTGAACTTCGGGACGGATGGGAAGTTCGGGACTGTGCACCCTCCGGCCCCGCCCCTCGTATCCGGAGCTCGGCCGCACACGCGGTGCTCTTGCCGTCCCTCCCGGACGCCTTCTTCCCGTCACTTTCTCTTGCCCCGGGCACGCGCTTGCGTCAAAGGCAACAAGGAATTTTGAGATTGAGCAGCCCTGAGTCTGGCGCAATTCAGGGAAAGTCAATCAAGGCTTATCTCTCCTGTAGGGAAGGTGAAAGCCACATATTTTAAAATGTGCTGTCTCCACCTCGCCAAAATGTTCAGAGGACTTAAGAAATGGATGGCTGCGGAGAAGCAGGATGACCTCTTGGAATTTGTTTGCACTTTCTAGAAGGATGAAAGCACTTAATGATGGTGCAAGTACATTACCATTTTTCACTGAAACTCTGAGCATGCAACATTTTTGTAACCTGAATCCTTTAGTGCCAGGGGTTCCTTAGATCTTTCCCTTCCTTCTTAAAGTTCAGGGACCAGAAAGATGGCCCAACCAATTCTTCATGAGCTCTGAGAAGCATAAACTTTTGTGTTCCAGCGACTGCTTTTTACACTATGGCCTTAGTCCTTCAACAAATTAATCCCCGCATATTATTAGACAGGGGAAACAGAAAAGTATATTTAAGTGGCACGCGGTTGGATTTGTTTTCTCTTGGAAAGACCCTTCATCCCAACCTAAGCTGTTTCGTTATTAATTTTTTAACTTTGCTTATTATGTCTGATTCAGTGTAATCCCCACGAAAACTCAACAGCCAGCTAGGCGTTTCGAAAATATCATTCAACCGTTTAGTTCACGCAATCTAAATGTCCAAGCAGGCGGAGCTCCTTTTTCAGATAAAGCCAGTGGAAGTGTAAGAGGCTGGAACTACAGAAGTAAACTTTCTCCCTTTGATTTTACCTGCCTCTCCTGAAGCTTTTGTTTGTCCCCACCGCAAAATGTCATTGTTTTAAAATTTAGACAAGGCTACAATCAACCAGGACAGGCCACTTCTCCCTTTTGATGTAAGTATTCTACTTGGTCATCCTCTCTTTTTGTACCTTCTGCTGGAAGACATACGCACCCCTTCTGATGAGCACACACAACGGTGCAGGCGGAAGTATCCGTGTGCCCCTACATGCATAATGCACGCATCCGTGCCGCTTTTCTGCTTTGGTTTGAGAGAGATTTTTTTTCCCGCTTATTCGTGACTCTTTTAAAAATGTGCTTAAACAACCTTTTAGTTACCTTGAAATCCACTGCTATGGGTGTTTAACTGAGTGCAGAAGAGAGAAAATTAAAATAATCAATGAATGTAGTTTCCTGCCTGGTCAATGTCATCAGCATTTAATTTACTCCTTCCCTCAAGCGATTGGAGTTAGCTTCCCTCTCTCCACTACTAGTTAGATGTAATGAAATTATCTTCCTGCCCCTTCCGAGTGGAAGCTGGGAGGGCTTAGCACACAGAAGGATTTTTACATTTTCATTTCATGAAAGAGAGAAAGAAAGCAAGAAAGCAAGAAAGCAAGCAAGCAAGCAAGCAAGCAAGAAAGAAAGAAAGAAAGAAAGAAAGAAAGAAAGAGGAAGGAAGGAAGGAAGGAAGGAGAGACAGAGGGAGGGAAGAAGGAAAAAAGGAAGGGAGGAAGGAAAGAAATAAAGAAAGGCTTGACTCTTAATAAACATAATTTTCTTAAACAATAAATATACAATTTTGAAAATGCTTCCATCATTACCTTAAACTTGGTTCCAAATCAGAAGTAGTTCTAAATGGAAAGAATGAGAAGCATAGGAGGAGCATCAAGTGCTCCATCTACAGAGCTAGGCAGGCACCATGCCCCTGTGCACTCATGTGACAGATTCCAACATCGAGCACCTGAGTGTCCTTGCAACAGGGCTTTTGAAGCCACCAGAAGCTATCAGCCCTTCACATGGGGTGGCGTGGACATGCTGGCGACTTAATACTTCTTGGAAGCAGCTCTCAACCACTAACGATTGGGATTTGGTGGATAATACTCCATTGCCGGGGTCTCTCTGTTGGAAGAAGTTTGCTCTGTGCTGTCTCCCCATTGTCTGGTGGGGGAGGCCTGGTTACCCACAGTCATGACCTGTTAGATACATAAGCCCCCTTCATTTGTTATCCATTTTCCTACCAGTGTTTTTCCAGATCACCTTCCACACAAACTACTTGCACTCAAATCCTTGTCTGAGAAGGTGTAGGGTTGTTGGGTTTTTTTAGGTTTATTTATTTATCTTGAGAGAGAGAAGGTGGGGGAGGAGCTGAGAGAGATGGGGAGAGAGAGAGAATCCCAAGCTAGCAGCACGGAGTCCAACACCATGAGATCATGACGTGAACTGACGTCAGATGCTTAACCAACTGAGCCACCCAGGCACCCCAATCAAAGGTATCCTCAGGTTGAGACTGAAGGTCATTTGCAGATTCTAGAAGGACTGGTTCTGATTAACAGAAAGTTTAGTCTACTGCCACAGGTGCTAGAGCTGGTCTCATTGCTGAGGTTTCTGTAATGATTACTATTAATCCCATCACAATTCGCCAGTGGCACCCAAGTAACAGAAAGCCATTTCTATACGTCTTCCTCAATTTTTAAAGTTCAATTAGAAAATACAGGGCCACCTGGGTGGCTCAGTCACTCTAGTGTCCGACTTCAGCTCAGATCATGATCTTGCAGTTCATGAGTTCAAGGCCCACATCAGGCCTTTTGCTGTCAGCCACTGTCCCCATCTCTCTCTCTGCCCCTCCCTGGCTCATGCATTCTCTAATAAAATGAATGCAATCTTCAGATGAATCAAGCTTAAAATACCTTTGCTCTTTGATGATATAGAAATTACTTTTAAACCTGATTTCTTTCCATGTTCCGTTAACAGCCATGTACCAATCATTGACCACAGGCCAGGCATGGCCAGCTTCTGAGAATACCAAGAAGAAATTCTCCTTGCCTGGTAAAACAGAAAGTATTGTAGTTTTAAATCTAACTTGACCAGGAAGGGCTTTTAAATGGCTTTTATGTGAGTTAGTAAATATAACCAAGAGTAGGCATGCTCTTTGATCCATTTTTAAGGTACTGAGCCTATAAAGGCATTAAACTTATGTTTGATTTTAAATTTCAGTTCATTATAAAGAACACCTGATCTTAGATTTTATTTGATTAACAAGAACATTATTGGGAAGATCTGACAGAAGTCTGTATATTAGCAGTAGTATCTAAATTTTACTTTTCTAATTACGATTATTATAGAGAATAATAGAAGGTGTTTTTTTAGAAATACACACTGAAGTTTTTAGGGATAAAGAAACATCATCTCTGCATCTTACTACTCAATAGTTCTGGGAAAATTTTATATATATATATATGATTTATGTATGATATACATGCATATACACATATCTAGCTATACATTTGTCGGATAATATCGACATATACATAGGCTGTATGTCTACAACATATAGATATAGATTTGGATTTGGGCATAGATGCATATACAGATATATTAGAGAGAGCACATGAAAGGAAAGAAGGAAATATAGTAAAATATTCAATATTTGGGGAATCACAGTAACCTATAACTAGGGATGCTTTGTACTATTCTTGCTTCTTTTCTTTAAGTCAGAAATGATGTCAGAAGAAGTTCTTTACAAAAACACTCAGCCTTACCTAGTTCCCTTTTTAATGAACAATACATATATTTACTATGTATGACTGGTCGTATAGTCTGGGTGACACTTCTCAGGTGTAACTCATGGCCAGTTAAGCTCCTCTAACTAAACAATGAGACAGCTCACATTTTTGTTGAGAAAGACCTCCTTTATCTTGTATCTCAGAGTCTACTCAATATTTGGATTGTGGTAGTAAGTGTACAATTCCACAACTTCACTAAAAATCAAACGGATTGCACATTTAAATGGGTGAGTTCTATGGTAGGTAAATTTCACCTCAATAAAGCTGTGAAAATTCAAAAGAAATCCCAAATACCAGGTTACTCAAAAAGGGTTATGTTTCTGACTCCCTAGTCAACTAGGCAAGGCTTCTCACATCTCCTCCTCAAAAGAGAAACCTCTCACATTTAACCAGGTAGAAACCAGGATAGATACTAACAACACTCCCTGTTTTGGGGCCCCCCACACTAAGTACTCTGTGTGCTTTGTCGCAAATAATCCTTACATCTAACCTGCAAAATCTTAGATGCTACTGTCTCGAGCAAATACACACGTGAGAAAGCTGAGGTTCTTAGAGGCCAAAAGAGATGTCCCCAAGTTTACCCAGCAAGCCAGTGGCGGGGCTAAGATTCTAACCTGGCAAGAGCTGAGCCACTGTTCTATTCACTCCTTTAAAACACCTTCTGGGTACACGCTCTGGACATATTTGTAGCCTCCTCTGATCTACAGTGAGAACATGTACCTCACCCCACAACACATCGGTAAACGGGGAAGAAATACAAGCACACTCATTTAATTGACAGAATTTAATCTATCTTATAAACGTGAACGTATATAATAGCTCTTACTGATTTAAGAGGGGACCAAAAAGCTTCTTTTAGGTTGCGTCTTTGTGCGGTATAAAAACAAAATCCATTTACCTATCTTTGACATTCTAATAAAAAGATAAGATTATGATTCTTGAGAATTATGTAGATGATAAACACGAAAAAAGCTGAAAGACAGGGAAAACACAATAAATAAAATACCACATGGCCAAAAGCCAGGCCAATCAGCATGGCTACAAGAGATAAATAAATTATGGTATATCCATAAAATCAAATATAATGTAGCCTTGAAAAATCGTGTTTTCAAAGAATACTTAATGACATAGGAAAATGTTTAGGGTATAATTTAGTGACACAGTCAGGATAGAAAACTCCATAAAAAATATAACACCAAATTTATCAAAACTATTTCTGGTATACACACACACATATACACGTATAAATACGTATAGAGGGACGCCTGGGTGCCTCAGTCGGTTAAGTGTCCAACTTCGGCTCAGGTCATGATCTCACAGTTCGTGGGTTCAAGCCCTGCGTCAGGCTCTGTGCTGACAGCCAGCTCAGAGCCTGGAGACTGTTTGGGATTTTGTGCCTCCCTCTCTCTCTGACCCTCCCTTGCTCATGCTGTCTCTCTCTCTCTCTCTCTCTCTCTCTCTCTCTCTCAGAAACAAATAAAACATTTAAAAAATTAAAAATAAAAATAAATAAATGTGTATAGATACATATACGTCTGTGTGTATGTGTGTGTGTGTCTGGAGGAAAAATTTACCAGAAACAGTATTCACCGTGGCTATCTCTGCCTGGTGGGATAATTCATAAATTTTATTTTCTTGCTTACCTTTTTCTATATTTTGCAAGTAAACATGATTTCCCTTAAAAATTAGACAAAACAATATCGAGACATATTTTTAAGGAAAACATAGGCATGAGACACACAAACTTTTACCTAAAACCTTGTTCTTTAAAGAAGCTATTGCCTAACTATGATCCTGGTGGGTGTCATGCGTGACATTCTATGTGGAGAATTGATATCTACCTTCTAGAATGTATTTTTTTCCTCTGTTCCATTTGAAACTCATTTGAGAAGCACTCCCAGGACACTGCCTTTCCTATTCCAGCAGGGTCCTGGCCACCAGCCCCGGATCACTCTGTGCAGATGAAATGGGGACCTTTTTGGTGTCCACCCCCTGGCAGCTTTGAAAATCATTTAGCTTCTATCATGATGGATACTCCCTGCCTAAAATGATGCATGGGCAGCATCTGAAAAAGGATGACATGAAATTTGAAAAATGATATGAGTGCTGGTGGACGGACATTTTTTTTTTTTTAAAGAAAAGTTGACATAAGTTTGAAATATAGCATGGGGGACTGTTCTATCATTTGTCTTTCTCAGAAGAAATCAGTAGCTGTTCTTTATCAATATGTTCTTTGGGGAAGAAAACCTATATTCTAGTTAAAATGAACTCTTTCCCCCTCCTTAAAAAGAACACGGGTAAGTCTTAGGAGTGAATTCCTTCATTCATTCACTCAACAATTTATTGAGCGCCTATTATATGGAGGTTATTGGTTAGAGGCTGTGGATATAAAGATGAATTAGACACAGGCCCTGCCTCTCGGGTTCCCAGAGCCCCGCGAAGTGACATATGGGTAAACAGATCATTATAATCCAATGCAGTGTAAAGGAGAATAGAAGTTTGCAGAGGATGGTAGAGACAAAATTCTTAAAGGGGGAAGAAAGGTGTCCAAAAGGCCTTCCTCGAGAAGATGACATATGAAAGGAGTCCCTTCCAATACTTGACTATTTCTCTTATTGTCTTGGCTAGGTCTTGCTTATCTGCCCATGAATAATCCACTGACTGACTCAGATCAGAGGCAAACTTTTTCTCATGAACCTCTGTAACTTCCTCAACAATTCAAGACCGCCTCCCGATGGCGGTTCAGCCTGTGCCCAGAGATTTCCAGTTCCTTCAACAGATTACCTTTCAAATGTTTCATCAACTTCAACAAAGCAAGGATTTGCCCCAAAGGTGAGCTAGTGTCTCTCCTCTTTCCTCTCTCCCCTCCCCGACAATTATACACTACAAATTGATGTCATCAAGGTATCTGTTTTCCCAGTTGGGAGGTCCAGGCTCATGCTCATGTTACCTCAGGTGTTAGGGTTTCTCGTAACACTACAAAGGGAATTAAGGCAAACAGGACTTGCCTCAGAGCCAGGCCCCAAGGACATACAATGACATGCAGAGCCATGTGGCTCTGGGAGCTGTACCCTCTGCAGCTGGCATTCTCCTGGCTCTGTCCCGTGGTCTGACATCGTAACGCCTTGGCTACTGTCAACCTCTACTACAGGCAACTTTCTACCCTTTGAGTCACCAACTCCAAGGCCTCCAAGCACCATACGCCTCCCAGCTACCTTCCCTCTGGGCCCATTTACTGGCCGAATTCAAGTTCAGAGTACCTCTAGTCTTTGTAGCTGAAAGCTTGACTAGAAGAACATGCTAACCACAATACAATCTATCTTTTTGTAGTGACAGGGTTTAAAAAAATTTTTTTTATGTTTATTTCTTACTGAGACAGAGAGAAACAGAGCATGAGTAGAGGAGGGGCAGAGAGAGAGGGAGACACAGAATCAGAAGCAGTCTCCAGGCTCTGAGCTAGCAGTCAGCACAGAGCCCGATGCGGGGCTCAAACCTACAAACCATGAGATCATGACCTGAGCCGAAGCTGGACACTTAACTGAATGAGCCACCCAGGTGCCCCTTAAGTTTAAAGTATTTTTATTTTATGAAGAATGTGTATATACACAAAATACAAAGATTTTGAAACTCTCACATCCTATCAGCTCAAAACAAAAATATTCATAGGGAGGTAACTATCATTGTTTAAGAAAGTGCTTTGATTTGGGGGCCCCTGGGGGGCTCAGTCGGTTAAACGTCCAACCTCAGCTCAGGTCATGATCTCACCGTTTGTGGGTTCGAGCCCCGCGTCAGGCTCTGTGCTGACAGCTCAGAGCCTGGAGCTGCTTCGGATTCTGTGTCTCCCTCTCTCTCTGCTCCTCCTCTACTTGTGCGCTGTCTCTCTCTGCCTTCAAAAACGAATAAATGTTTAAAAAAAATTTTAATTAAAGAAAGAAAAAAGAAACTGCTCTGATTCAAGGGTATGAGGGGCCCTAGCAGGTCTAACAAAAGATAGAGCTAAAACTTCAGGTCTTAGAAAGAAACAGGATGTCCTATAATGAGCGAGATGGCTTCCACTGACCCAAAAATTATCTGACCCCCAGTGTTAGTGCTGAGGTTGAGAAATCACCCTCAGTTGTAAAGGGCATGATGCTGTCCATGTCTTGATTTCCCAGGCTGTGAACTCCTAGAGAGCTGGGGTCACATCTCACACACCCGGCACACCCATTCCTCAGCACAGAGAAGGTCTCCACACACACTGGCACAGAAGAGTCATAACGTGTGAGTGAATAAAGAAGCTCCAGCTGGTTTCGCCCAAGGGTGCCACATGGGGTAGCCCAGGGAACAGCAACTCAACTGAAGGTCAACCCCTGGATTCCAAACGTCTGCCCTCCTGACCTCGGGTTGGGGCTCACACTGAAAGCGTCATTTGCTACTCTGACTGGGTCATCCTGATACGATCCATCTCTCCTCTAGCTGACGGTCACATGCACCTCCTGCTGGACCCATTTTGGCCACCTTGGAAGGTCGCCATGTTTCTTCCTGAGATCCTCCACCCAACCACCACCACAAAGTGAATTTCACCGACTCTCCAGAAACCCCAGCGCTGAAAATCCCAAACTACCCTCTAAATTGAGTGATGATCTGTGATTAGCTAATGCTGTAGCCAGCAAATAGAAAATCCAGTTTATTTCTCCAGCCTAAACGATTCTGGATGGGGGGCAAGAAGCCACTGAGAAAGAGTAGTTTTTGTTTGTTTGTTTAATACACAGGGAAAGAAAGAGAAAGAGGAAAGGAAAAAGGAGAAGAAGTGGGAAAAGGAGGCACAGGAGACAACGCAGAATCAATCCTCCTGATGATGTCAGCAATGTCCTTCTCTGGGGTTCCGGGGTCACCCCTGGGTGGGTCTTTGGACATATTTGAGTTTGGCTATTATGAAGATCTCACTGTAACACCAGTACTTATTTCATGGAGGACCAAATGAGCAAATGCATACAAAGTGCTTTGACGGCACCTAGCACATGATAAATGCTCCAAAGATACTAATTACTGCGGTACTTACTACCACTTAAGAACATCCGAGTTATGTTGTTACTGACATTTTTTTTTTCCTGATCACAATATGGAATCTCCATCTTGAGGTGACTGAAGAAAAATTGAAAAGCCTCTTGATGCTTTTCTCCCAAAACCGTAGGGCCCCCCAAGGGCAATGTTTAGAACTGGGGAGGGGGTACTTTGATTTGTCACTGTGACTTGGAGGCATCACTTGGCATGAAACACTGGCGGCCCGGGGATGCTAAACATCTTGCCTGGCACAGGACAGTCCCACAGAGGAAAGAACTGGCCTGTTCCACGTGCCAGGAGTGCTCCCACTATGAGAAACCCTGAGCCAAATGTCCCTCAAAACCATCTGAAGTCCGCCATATGCTCTGTGAGTTGCCGGCTTTCCAAACGGTGTCACATCGAATGTGAGCCGTGGGGTGTAGCAGGCTTTCCTGTGGGTGGCAATCTACTTAGCTAGGAATGCCGGGGGAAAAGAAAATCACAAGGAGAGGAAGGGGATGGAAAGGGAGTACAATTAAAAATAGCCTCCCATTTTTATAGGACCCTGATTGGATTTCTCCTTCAGAGTACAACAGGCGCTATAAATTAGCATTGCCAAGGCTGGCCGGAGCTTGGAGACGCTCCTGTCTCCCAGTCCATTTTCGGCTTGCCGTAGCACCATTTAGAAATAAAAGCAACAGGATTTATGTCTCATTGCATTTTGTAAAGACAAAAAATAGTTCCCAGCATGAAGAGGCAGAGGGATGCCAAATTTCAGTCTCAAATAAAATTCCGTTCCTTGCTAAAATTCACTGAAAATGGCCATCTATCTTGGAAACTGCAATTTACACTTCACTATGGATGTGACAGAAGAAACCTAAAATGATTTTTGGAAAAGACAGCAGATGAGAGGGCAAAAAAAAAAAAAAAAAAAAAAAAGAGACAGAGAGAGAGAAAAACCACACTGGTTCTATTTTTCCTCATGCTTCTTATTTGTCTTCTCTTTCCCTGTTGTTTTTTTCCATAGCCAAAATGCTCAAATATTTCTTTTAAAAAATTGAATGGATCAGAGAACCCATCATCCTAATTTGTCTTATGATCCATTCTTGCCTTTTATTCTCCCTCCATCCGCCTCCCTGCACTGCAGGGCACTTTTTTTTTTTATTTTTTAGTTTTAGTTTATTTATTTATTTTGAGAGAGAGAGAGAGAGAGAGAGAGAGAGAGAGCACATGTGGGAAAGTAGAGAGAGAGGGAGAGAATCCCAAGCAGGCTGCACACTGTGGGCGCCGAGCCTGACATGGGGCTTGATATCACTGTGAGATCATGACCTGACCCGAAACCAGGAGTCAGATGCTTTGGCGACTGAGCCCCCCAGGCGCCCCCAAGGGCACCATCTTACTCCCACGTGACAAGGCTTGTGAGAGTTGCGGTACTTCAGTCAACCACTATGTATGAAATGAACATCCGTGTTAATGTCAACAAGGCAAACGTTCCCGTGAGAACATATTTAACCAGAAACAGAGGACACGCCAAGGTCCTTCCAGGCTTGGCACCCCAGGAAATGTACACCCACAACGCCACACACACCCACCCGACACGGGCCCGGTGTGCTGTAATGGCAGCCCCTCAGCCTAATGCTGGGCCTAGTGAAGCCAAGAGGCGTTTTGTCTGGTCTTCATGGAGCCTAGAGTCTCGATGGGGAAACAGATCATCAATAAGTAGACAAATCGCTAGACAGTGTGACCAGAGACATGACGGAAACAACCGCAGTTGCAGAGACTTAAAGAAGGACGATGAAGAAACCTGTAATGCTAACCCTGAAGAGTGGATTTGCTACACAAAGAACAAAGGCCAGGGCGCCCGGGGGGCTCAGTCGGTGAAGTGGCCGACGTCAGCTCAGGGCATGATCTCGCACCCCGTGAGTTCGAGCCCCGCTTCAGGCTCTGTGCTGACAGCTCAGAGCCTGCTTTGGATTCTGTGTCTTTTTCTCTGTCTCTCCCCCACTCGCACTCTGTCTCTCTCTCAAAAATAAACATTAAAAAAAAAAAAAAGAACAAAGGCAGGTAAGACTTAGGGGCTGGGGATTCCAGGCAGAGGGGAACACTGGTGTGAAGGTTCTAAATTAGAAGAGAATTCTAGTTTAGAGGGAGGCCAGTGAGGCAGAGACGAGGCCCTGCGACAAGGTCACGGAGGAGGCAGGAGGCAGAGTGCAATAGGAAGCCACGGACAGTGACAAGTGGGGCTAAGAAGCCCATGGTGGCAGCGTGTGTTTTATGAAGGCGTCTGCTCCCACGCACAACACAGAAGAGAGGATGTTGGGAATGTCTGCATTAACTGGTTCTCTAGCCATTCGAGACAGAGAGGACAGCAGCTCACACTACAAACTTCTAGAAGGTAAAACAAAGACGTGTGGACCCGTAGGAGATGCACCTGCTCCCGGGCAGCAAGCTCAGGGCTTGGTTGGGAAGAGGAGAAATCAAAAGCAGCTCTGGGGGGTTCTGGCTCCAGGAAGTGCTGGCAACGCTGAGGTCCGGAAGGACAAGTTGGGGCCTTCACACTGGGAAGGAAACAATGTTGGCAATATTGAGGGACTGGAGCGTCAGGCAAGGACAGGAAGTGCACCCGATATGGCGGAACTCCATCACGGTGTGCTGGAGCAGGCGGGCAGGCAGGCTGAGGACAGTGACGAGCACTTATAGGCCATGGACACTGTCTACCGAAAGCTAACCCCACATCTCAATCAACTCAACCGGCTGCATATACTCGGTCTGAGTTGCAGTAGCCCCACGCCTACTAGTTAAGAGCATGGGCTCTGGAGCAAAGTGTGAACTCTATCAAAGTTCTGTCACCTAGTGGCTGTGCTGAACCTCTCCATGCCTCAGTTTCCTTGTCTGCACAATACAGATGATGATAAAATTATTATCCGCCATCCAGAAAAGTAAGGAGGGTTGTATGCGGTAACGTACGAAGTGAGCTTAACGTGGTGATTCACGCACAGAAAGAATTCAGTAAACCTTAGCGACCGTTATTACGACGACTTTTATTATTTTTCCAAATGCTGCCCCTTTCAAATGGCCAAATCTGTTTTTCCATGGTTGGAAGCTGTCAGGGCTTATTCTGAAGAACCTTGAGGATCAGGGACTCACTAATGTTTTATGATATTTTACCTCACTTTATGGTAGTCATTTATGACAAGACCAGTATGACAGAAATTGCCATAAAGCAAAGGCGAGCAATCCCACAAATGACTATAAATCAAGGGACGCAGCCGAAAAGGGTCATAAAGGAGAAGGAAATTGAGGGAAACAGGAGCAAGGGAGAGTGTGAAATTGGGAACCACACAAACTTTGAGAGAGTAGAATTTCAATTGAGAATGAACTCGAAAAAATAAAAAATTAGATGGATGTCTTCAGGGGTTGTTTAAATTTCACCCGCACGTTTCCAGACAAACACGGTGTGCTTTCATAGTTTCAAAGAGAAATACATTATTTCATGTCCTGCTCTGTTATGCATTTTTTATTGAGAGTGCTATTTCTAATCCTACCCGTGTGTTTGGGATCCATATTGGACTTCAGAGATTTTTCGAATTCACAAGACTAGGAAATATTTTTGCAGTTAAGGAACTATTGATGTCCCCAGATTCTGTGGGAACCCTACTGGCTAAAAGGGATTTCTTAATAAGTACAACTTTTGCTTTTCCCTTTCCTTTAATATTTCTTATATATATATATATTATATATATATATAATATATAGTGGAACTTACTATAATGAATGGAGACTCAGAGGCAGTATATAGATTCAGCGTGCTTAGAATAATTCCACCCCAGTACATATAGATGAACAGGAGGGATGAAAAGATCAAGTAACATTGTTTTCAACCCTTGTTGAGTAAACTTTGCTCAACTTTAAAAGATATATATTTTTTATTTACTTTTGAGAGAGCACAAGTGCAGAGAAACAGAGGAAGGGGGACAGAGGATCTGAAGCAGGCTCTGCACTGACAGCAGTGAGCCCAATATGGCGCTTGAACTCCCAAACCAGGAGATCACGTCTTGAGCCAAAGCCTCTCGCTCAAGCGACTGAGCCACCACCCGGGTACCCCTGCCCTTCCTCAACTTTTCAACAGAATCACAAAATCACACTAGGGCAGTAGGTGTGGACCAACTTCTGAGTATATCTTGCCTCATTGGCTGAAGAAAATTCAAGCAATAAATAGAAACTGGGTGGAAAAGCAACATGAACATACAAAATGTTACCTTCCATCTTTGTGACAGAGAAAATACATGTAACCAATACCCACTGCCTCCCCAAGTAGGGTCTTCGAAAGCACCTGCAATAAATGATTCGAGTGATCTTAAAATCAAATCTTTAAGATGTGTTGAAGTTTTGCCTCACTATGAGAATGTCTCACTTTAAACGCCCTAAAATTGAAGGATCCTCTTACAACAGAATCACTCTCCTTCCCAAGGTGTGCGGTTTATTCAAATGACAATGTATGTATTTGGACTTTTCACAAAGCACAGCCCCTCAGCTTTTCAAGGTGCATTGACCTTCCACAGCAGGATTTGTCCCGTGCTCCGGTGTAGACTTAACACACAAATGGCAGGATCTTCTCAGGAACGAACCCTCTGCCCATGCGTGGGCTGGTGCACAAAACAACGAATTTGTATCAGGAAGTCTAGATGATGCAGCAGTGAGTTCTGTGTCTGCCTCACAGATGTCAGAAATCTGGAGAAAACAGACAACTCTGCCATCAGCTTTCACCTCTGAATTTGTAGACGCCTCTTTTCAAAGAAGTGCTGGGTTTTATTTTTTTTCTTTTGCTTTTGCTGTCTTCAGGTACTGCCTCTTACATTTTTTATTCTCACTCTCACATAAGAACTTCCCAATATTGCGGGTCTTGGGGTTTTTTTGTTTGTTTGCTTGCTTATTTTACTTGGTTTATCTCTTTGATACCTAATCACCCACTATGGTCTCCCTTCTATTTGGTTAAAAAATGGCATCTCTTGGTTCCAATGTGGCAGTATATCTTAGGGAACTATTTGGACAACTATGCAAAATTGATTAATAATTACAAAACAAAAACAAAAAACAAAAAGGAAATGCCCCCAATGTCCAGTGAAAGGGAATCTTAATTTAATCACGATATATCCATTCAGTGGAATCTTATGCAAAGGTTTAAAGGATATAGAAGAATGAGGGCACTGGGAGGCTCAGTTGGTTATGTGGCCAAATCTCTTGATTTCAGTTCAGGTCATGATCTCACTGTTCATGAGTTTGAGCCCCGAATTGGGCTCTGTGCTCACAGCTTGGAGCCTGCTTCAGATCCTCTGCCTCTCTCCCTCCCTCCCTCCCTCTCTCCTTCTCTCCCTCTCTCTCACTCTCTCTCAAAAATAAATGTTAGGGGTGCCTGGGTGGCTCAGTCGGTTAAGCGTCTGGCTTCAGCTCAGGTCATGATCTCACAGTTTGTGGGTTCGAGACCCACATCAGGATCTATGCTGATGGCTCAGCCTGTTTCAGATTCTGTGTCTCCCTCTCTCTCTGCCCCTTCCCCACTCATTCTCTGTCTCTCAAAACTGAATAAATGCTAAATAAATAAATAAATACATGTTAAAAAAATTAAAGGATATAAAAGAATGGCCTGCATTGATATTTGCATAGAAAAATACATAACCAAGGGGCGCCTGGGTGGCTTAGTCGGTTGAGCGTCCGACTTTCGCTTAGGTCATGATCTCGTGGTTCGTGGGTTCGGGCCCCGCATCGGGCTCTGTGCTGACTGCCAGCTCAGAGCCTGGAGGCTGTTTTGGAGTCTGTGTCTCCCTCTCTCTCTCTGACCCTCCCCTGCTCACGCTTTCTCTCTCTCTCTCCTAGAAATAAATAAAAATATTTTAAAAAAAAATACATAACCACACCTCCATCTCTTGAAAAGCTGGCGTATATATACCAATCTGTGATCAGTGCTTACCTCTGAAGGATGGGCATTTCTGAGAAAAGCTTCATTTTCTTTTCTCTATATTCCTTCACACAATGGATGTGTATCGTGCGTTTTAAAACATACTATATTTTGGAAAATGGGAAAATGTGTTGAAGAAGATCTCATTTTTATTTGCACAAACATGAGCATAGAAATATTAACGGCAGGTATCTCTACGTGATGAGAATATTTGGGATTTTCCTTTCGTGATTTTTTTTCTATTTTCAAGTTTCCTACAGTGAACACCTTATTAATTTTATTAATAATAAGGGGAATTTAACGTTTTTAGAAATGCCCTTAAAACAAGGCATGAGGGGCATGCCCCCACCCTCCCCAGCCCCAGCACATGGCCCCAGAAGGGCAGACATGCAGAAGACAGAGAGCCTTGACACCGGTGGCCCCAGAAAGAATAAAACAGTGACTTCGTACATAACAGAATCGCAGTTTCTAGCTCCACGTCCCAGGAGGGATTGCCCTTCTCAAGTACCGGCTCCTTTAGGCTTTCAGTAAAGTGCCCTCAACGGAATAGGCTTTGGAGAGTTTCTATTCTAGAAACTGCCTCTAAAATGCACGTTCCACAGCTTCTTGTCCATCACCGTGTCCCTAGTTTCTAGAGCGATGCCTAGAACTTGAGAGGCGTTTGCCAAACGAGCTAATGAACTAAAGGACTAATGAAAATTAAGGAGGGCGGGGCCTTGGGCAAAGAGAAAGAGAGGTTGCATTCTTGAAAATGCAAGATGACGGGACACAAGCGGCTGACACCGGTCAAAGCCGGGTATGTGCCACGGCGCAAAAACAGTCTTGAAAAATTTAAATAAACTTTCCAACCTTAACGACTGACCTGGCCCGGCCCTAAGTGACATCCTCCCGCACGCACGTGGGGAGCTGGTGAGGGGACACCTGATGGAGCTGGCGCTGGCCAGGGCCGCAAAGCAAAGGGACGCCTCGAACTGAGTGTGTGATACACACTCCGCAAGCCCATGTACATGCAACGAAGCTGAGAGCTACTCTTTTTTTTCAGCGAAGTAGGTTACATTACCCAAGAAGCAGAGCCTCACGTGGTTTCTGGAAGGAGCAAACAAATAGGATGCGCTCAAAGGGTACAGCAATTTAATCCACTCCAACAGATAAAACCTCTAAAAAAATCTGACTCATCTTTCCTTCTATGTCCTGGTAGGTATGTTTGAGATGATCCAATTTTATGGGGAAAGACCGTAATTGAGAAGAAACATAAAGCTAGGAGGCCGGGGCAGAATTCTATCAATTGCCTTGACAGGCAAGAAGGAAAGAAAGTATTAATAGTAGGATGCAAGATTATGGAGACTGTTTTACATCTGTTTTGCATAATGCTCTTCCGTCCTTGCCTCCCTGGCCACGAAGATCTTTTTTTTTTTTTTTTTTTTTTTTGATCTTTCAAAATAAATTCCTGGGAAGAAAGGCCAGGCGTGGAGAATAAGAAAATCAAAACCCTATTCTCTACACTGTTACTTGGCTCAACTCGTAAGAATCATTCTCTGAGGTAAAAGGAGCATCGATGACGATGATGTGTTTGTGGCTACCCTGCTTAAGAAAGTAAAATAAATGAACAGAAGGGTGGCGGAGGGAAGGAGAAGCTGATATCTGAATTTGTGATGCAGCCACTGCGTTCTCATTACTGCATTGTCTTTTTGTATTACTTTTGATTTATAACGTAATTGAAGAACTAGAGAAATGTTAATGGCAGGGGGACAGCCTTAAAGATGACAAAACTGTTTACTAATTATTGTCTTTAAATTCGGTTCATTATTGAAGTATTCCTTCTTGGGGTTCCTTTGCGAAGGGACCACCATTGGAGGAGGTCTGGGTGAAATGTATCATCTAGTTAGAAAGGGAAGTTTCATAATTTGCTTGTATTTCCCCCCCGGGTTGACCTTTTAAAGGAAGGGATAGACTGTAAATTAAAATTCTGTGCACTAGGGCTTGATAGCAAACCTTAAGGTGAGTCGCTGCATTTTTGTTTTGTATTTAGATGAGAAATTGTTGCTCGTGTTTACACTTTTTTTTTCAGCGTGTGCTGCTCATTATCTTAAGGGAAAGACAGAGAATATTGCAATGATTATTAGTGAGGCTGGTGATGAGGTTACTGAACCATTTGGAGTTGACTTTCCTTTTGTAATGCATAATTACAGGGGTTTATTTACAGTCTTTGTGTTTTTTTTCCCTGCTTTTTAATGATTCACATTTTTATTCTTTGTTCTCTCCCCTGTGAAGGGGAGGATTTCTCCATTTCTAGGATGAATTATTATTTGGAGTGCTGCATTATTCCCTGGAATGCTAGAATTAAAGAAAAATTTTCAAAACTAAATAAATAAAGAGCTACCCTCACTGCAGTAATGTTCTCAAGATCTGGGAAAAGCAGACCCAAAAAACCGAAGGCACAGAGCCATTATTCAACTAACACGTTTCCCACTTGTATGGTAA
Organism: Hyaena hyaena; assembly: GCF_003009895.1. Taxonomy (NCBI): domain Eukaryota; kingdom Metazoa; phylum Chordata; class Mammalia; order Carnivora; family Hyaenidae; genus Hyaena; species Hyaena hyaena. Next base: position 2,109,553 of record NW_024080674.1, read on the forward strand.
TCCTGGGGCATATTATGTTGTAAAACATCTTATTCCCCTTCTAACTTCTTAAATTGCTCCAGATGCTCTTTAACCATAAAGAAATGTAATGATAATTTTTTTTAAAACTGCATCATCTGTTTCTATATCTGACTTCCCCGAGATGTGCCAGTTAGTTTGGGAAGTTCAAATCAGAAGCAAGTTTATGTATATGGTTCATTTGCACATAAATGGGGATGAAAGACTATAGTGAGCATCACAGTGGCATAGAGTTCCCAACCACCTCACTTTAGCAGAGAACTATTTAAATGTTCTGTGACATAATTGCCCCATCCACAAAATGGCAATGATAATAACGCCTCCCTGATGGGTTTTTGGAAGAATTGAATTCATTCATATATATATAAATATAAATACAAATATAAATATATATATGTATGTGTGTATATATATGTATATATAATCCAATTCTGGGCACATAAGAAGTGCTTAATGAATGTAAACTGCTATTTCCTAAAGTTTGCTAATCATGCCTTTGGTGGATATAAGATGGGCTGGTGTAATTCATGGTGAAATTTTTATTTTAGTATTTAACATGTATCAATTAGGATGCCCTTGGCTATGAAAAGTAGAGATTATTTATGAATAATAATTTTCAGCCAATACAATTTTTAAAATAAAAATTGCCTTAAAACAAGGGTTGGCCAAACTATAGCCCACAAGTCAAATCTGAACCATTGTCTATTTTTTTGTATGGTCTGCAAATCAGGAACGGTTCTGAATATTTGCAAACAATTCAGTGATGATGAACACTGAAGAAAGAAAAAGAGGAAAAAATGGAATCCCATTCTTCTCATCAGTAAATCTTTGCTATAAAAACTTCTACCCTATTAAGTATATTTTGAATTTCATCAACAAATGATTGGTAGAAGTTTGTTTTGCCTCTCGATCTATAAGTACCTATATAATGTCTTTGATTTTTGCCTCTTGATCTGTAAAGCCTAAAATATTTACAATCTGGACCTTTGCTATTGTCTCATAGAGCAAGAGGCCCAGGCGTAAAGCAATTCTCAACTGGTTCAGAGAGTGAGTCCATGATTCATGAACACAGAGATTCTTTCAATGTGTCTGCACTGCCATCCATCCTTATGGTGTGAGCTTTACCTACAGGCTGGTTTCTTTCATGGTCACAAGATGAGTTTCTCTAGCTCCAGGGATGCAGAAATATCACCCTCCAAATAAGAAAACCATTTCCAGAAATATGCCAGCGGACCTCTCCTTACCTCTCATTGGCCAGAACTGGGTCATATGACTGTGCTGGAACCGATCACCAAAGAAGGGACTAAAGCTTTGATGACTGGCTTAGACTAGTTACGTTCTACCTTCTGGAATTGGAAATGTGTCAGCTTTCCTTGAAGCATGTTATTGCGTGGAGAGAGGAAGTTTGGATAACCCAGCACACTGGGGTTCTGTTAAAAAGAGGGAGGAGGGGCCACGGACGGTGGATCGCAATCAATATCATGTTTGTGTATTAGGAAACTCTAAAATGAGCACCTTGAACCATGCTTTCATAGCTCTTATTATTGAGGATAAGGCTAATCTTATAAAGTCTATATAAATAAAAATATTAAATAATAAGAAAAGATCATGGCAAAAATTAGGGTACACAAAAGGTTAAATCACAAAATGACAAAGATTTAGACAATGTTACATGTTGGCCATTGTTTGTGCTATGCTGTGCTTTTTGCTTAGGAACTCCTATTGATTCTTCAAAGCCCATATCAAATGTTGTCTCAGGAATTTGAGCTGATCTCCTCTTTTTTTGCTCTTGTAGGATTAATTTCTCCCAGAGCACGGACTTTCTCTTATAGCTCTTCTAACAAGAACCAGCTTGTGTTATTTATGTATTCACTCCTGATTGGGAATACCCCATCTATCAGGTCGCCATTCATCAAACACTCGTTGAGCAGCACTCACGACCCACAAACAACATTTTTATGGTCATTTCTAACCCCGGCACCTAAGGCAGGACATGTGCGAGCTGCTTATGTTTGTTGTACAAATAAAGAACAGATCAAATAATTTCACAGATTGACCGTATCTATGCAAGTTGGACAAAAGGAGAAAGCAAATATCGAACACCTTCCACTCTAGCAAATTCTAATTTAATCCAAAATGAAACAGACCAATCTCATTAAAATTCTGAAATCTGAGTTACTTTTAGAAAGAGGCTCAGGGGCGCCTAGGGGGCTCAGTCAGTTAAGTTTGTCCGACGTCGGCTCAGGTCATGATCTCACGGTGTGCGGGTTCGAGCCCCGTGTCAGGCTCTGTGCTGAACAGTTACTCAGAGCCTGGAGCCTGCTTCTGATTCTGTGTCTCCTTCTCTCTCTGCCCCTCCTCCGATCACACTCTGTCTCTTGCTGTCTCTCAAAAATAAATTTTAAAATGTAAAAAAAAAAAAAAAAATTAGAAATAGGCCCAGACTAAAATGTCTCTGGGGTAGGACTGGATTAACGCATGGATAATTGGAGGTAAGGCCTTCCGTCCCCACCATTAGCTCTTTATCATTTTACTCTAGTTTAAGAGTGTCTGTAACTAACTTGCCTTCTTGTAAGGGAGTCCCCTCCAAAAACAAAACAAAACAAAAAAACAATAACTAAAAAACTAAAAACAGACTCCTGTCAACATCTAAGAATAATTTAATTCTAATTTACTTGAATAAATTTTTTCATGTTTATTCATTTTGAGAGAGACCACATGAGCCAGGTAGGGGCAGAAAGAGAGGGGGACAGAGGACCCAAAGCAGACTCTGAGCACAAAGCCTGACGTGGGACTCAGACCCACAAACCGTGAGATGGTGACCTGAGCTGACATTGGATGCTCAACTGACTGAGCCACCCAGGCACCCCTTGAATAAAATTTAAATTTTAAATGTTAAATGTTATTACCTTACTACCCTACTTGGAATGCTTTAATGACATCTCATGCCTCTCTGGATAAAGGCAGAAGCCTTCAAGATGCTTTACTGACCCAGTAACTTCACCCAGATCTTTCTTTCTTTCTTTCCAGTCTCACACTGCTCGCTCTCTTCCTTTCTCTGCCGCAGCCACACTGGTTTGCTTGCTGTCTTTCTAACATGAAGCTTCTCCTGCCTCAGGACCCTTGCTCTGCTTTCCCTCTGCTCTGAGTGCTCTCAACTCCTGTTTACCACGAGGTCTCCGATTATGTGCTACTTCTCCAGGGAAACCTTCCTGGTTCTTCCAAACTGGACAAAGCTCCCATATCACATGTTCTTACGGTCCTTGTATTTTTTTTCTCCAAAACAGTTATCTTTCTGGGGTGCCTGGGTGGCTTAGTGGGTTAGGCATCTGACTTCGGCTCAGGTCATGATCTCACAGTTCATGGGTTTGGGCCCGGTGTCGGGCTCTGTGCTGACAGCCCAGAGCCTGGAGCCTCCTTCAGATTCTGTGTCTCCCTCTCTCTCTGCCCCTCCTCTGCTCACGCTGTCTCTCTCTGTCTCAAAAATAAACATTTTTTAAAAGATTTTAATAGTTATCTTTTAGTTCAACTCATCCCTTGTGTAATTATGTGTTTGATTTCTATTTTCCCTATGAGAAGGTGAGGTCCTGGAGGTGGGGGAAGTGCGCATCGTAAACTGTTGTACCTGCAGCACCTGGAATAGAGCCTGGCACCCAGGAAGTCTTCAACAAAGACTGGATGAAGAAACTCTTAAATGAGCCTGTCCTCAGAGCAATAAGGTCACTGCCTGGGCCAATTTCTATTGGCCAATCTTCCAGAATCACAGGAATTCCAAAGTCATTTTCTCTTGACAACTAATACTCCTTTCTGCATTCACCCAACCAAGATTTATTGAGTGCCTGCTGTGGGCTGGGATTCTTGTGGTCAGTGAAGACGGAACCATGGACAAAATGACCAAGACCCAGGCCTCATGGAGTTCACATTCCAGCAGTGAGGCCAGAAAGGAGCAAACAAGCATACAAACACATAACGAAACGTCAAACAACAGCACAGGCTGTGAAGAAAGCACCAGAATTCTCTGTGGAAATAGGTTTTCGTGGTGGTGGCGGTGTCCTTTTCCAAAAACTGACTTTCTGTGCCATGAGAAAGAACAGCCACCATCCAGTTAGCAAGGATCTGAGCGTAGCTCACTCTTGACGCCACCTAGTAAGGGTCTGCTTACATCAGGATCTCCTTCCTGAGTAGGAAACAGACAACGAATAATATATTTCAGGGTTAATTTAACTTTTCAAATTACAAATTCATCTAAAGCGCCATCCACCGCCGGGCGATAACTCAGGCGCTGCCAGGTTTTAAGTACTGTAACGACGGGCTGGTGTTCAACTCCTGGCATACTTCTAAAAAGATGGCTACCCTGGGGTTTACATCAAGCCTACATAATCATATATTGAAGCCTGCCTTATTTATTTCCATGTTTCTGAAGCACCATTAATCATTTTTCTAAGATGACCGATGTGTTACATAATTAATAAAACACAGGAGCTTAGGAAGAAAGCCCAGAGAGAGAGATCCAGCCAGACACTGAGAAATGGTGCCACTTTGGGGTACCAATGAGGAGTTCAGTCTTCAGAAGGTCAAGTCTTAACTGGAGGAATAGGAAACGACCATCTTTCTTTCTCTTTTCTTTTCCAGCCTTCTCCTCCCTTTTTGTGTTTACCCAACTGGCCAGCGCTACCTTTTTTTTTTTTTTTTTTTTTTTAAGTCCAGAAAAAAGCACACTGGGAGGGAGGGATGAGGGACAGCGAATAAAATCATTAATTCAATTTCGCACCGTTTTGCCTCTGGTGATTGCTGCTACTGCGGGTAATGGCTTGTCCACAGTTCTGACCCAATTCTTAGACCCCCTCTTACGGTGCCCCGCCAATTAATCTAATGGTTCATTAATTGCAAACATCTGAAATCATTAGAACCTGAGTGAGCACAGAAGCACCAAACCTTCCCAAGCTGTAAGTGCTTAACCAGCAAAAGGGCTCATTGCAAAAGAATGTCAATGTTTATAGTAGATGTAACCCAACCTCTGGTGTTCATTGACACATTGTTCCATTTGTACACAACCATCCTGGCATCTATCTGTTCAAGAGAGCATGATTTATCCAGTGCTATATCCCGGAACTGACAGGCCAAAGATTAGAGCCTACCCCAGATGAAAGCCGGGGCTGTGTGTATTCCTAAAACAAATATTTAGTATCTGACAAGCTCTGGTTAATATTAATTTGTGATAGAAAGCAGTCAGTTTAAGCTTAGTCCGTGCCAAAATCTATTTAGGTTTTGTAAATCATTTTTCAGGATTATAGAGTAGAAAATCAAAAAAAAAAAAAAAAAAAAGCGAAAACAACAGAGACTTCCCTAAAATTAGAAACGTGCAGATCTGGTCAGAGCTTTCAGAAAACATCCAGCCCAGGGGCACCTGGGTGGCTCAGTCGGTTGAGTGTCCAACTTCAGCTCAGGTCATGATCTCATAGTCCGTGGGTTCGAGCCCCACGTCAGGCTCTGTGCTGAACGCTCAGAGCTTGGAGCCTGCTTCACATTCTGTGTCTCCCTCTCCTTCTGCCCCTCCCCCACTCGCTCTCTGTCTCTGTCTCTCAAAGTAAACTAAAGACATAAAAAAAATTAAAAAAAAAAAAAAAAAAAGAAAACATCCAGGCCAGAGTTACAAATGGGCAGCATAAATTCCTCCTATGGACGTTTTTCTTTGACGAGCAGAGTGCTTTAAATAATCATTTTTAATTATTTGCCAAGTCTGAATTTCCGACTTTTCTTGCAGATCTGGCAATACTTGGTCCAGATTCCTGCAAGGCAACAGTCAGCAAGGTCAGAGCAGGGGCCGGCCCTGTGGAAGACACACATGCCTACCATTTGGCCAGAGTCACACACACACCCCCCCCCACCTCCCTACCATTTAGCCTGTAACACTTACACCTGCCTACTGCTCATCCCACGGGTGAGGAAGCTGATGTTTAGAAAGGGGGAAGAATTGTCCAAGGACATGCATTTGCTTAGTGCTGAGGACGAGAACCCAAAACTCCTGATTCTACTCTATTGCTTATTTAGTAGGAATCACTCAGTGACATTCCGCACGGATAGGCACATGGCTTTTGGAAGAAAAACTTTCCTGGTGTTTAGGAAGTTTTCGAAGGCGATAGAGTATGTCATCAGGGTCACTGGCATCATCCTAATCGGCCTTCATTATGACACACGCATGTTGTTACCTCCGGGAGATCTGAGTAAGTCTCATTTTGCAAAACTGCAAACATCCATTAAGACGTTGCCATCTTTACGCACATCTAATTTGGGCGTGCTGTGACTTTCTGCACGAGAATACTGACAACTTATCCTTTTCTCCTTCCTATTCAGAGCAATCCTCAAAGAGAAGTGTAGGGTTCTCATTTTACAGATGAAAACTTAGGGCCTCGGTTAGACTAAGCGGCTAGATCAGGATTACACAGCTCGTGAATGACAGAACTGGAATTTGAACCCAGACACGTTGAGCCCAAGTCCCCCGACTCACTGCTGTATCCCCCACTGGCTGGCTGCTGGTGGGTTAAGCTTTTGCCCTCTTGGCATACACAAAACACAAAGAACAGAACATGACACTCACATGTAATGTATGGCTCAAAGGAAGGAGGCAAACAAATACAGGGAAGAATGGGTTAAATTTCCTGATAGCATCCGTTTAAAAGACGAATTCTTGGCATTTTTTAAAATGTGTGTTGGAAGCATATTTCTCTGCATGCAACAAAAACATTTAGGCTCCCCTGTCATTTGGGTGAATTTTGTTTGCACGCTCTCTTAGTGGAATACTGATGTTAATTTTTGGTTAAGTTTAATCTTACCAAGTATAAAGCAATTTGATAGAATAAGTAACCTTTCATTAAAGTTCAATACCGTACTTAAGGAAAATGGGACCGTGTGCATTAATTGATAGTTGACAGCTATTATTTCCATGAAAACCTTTTATAGTAAAATTTCAATTTGATGGATTGGAATTTATAAAATTTGCATTTCACTGAGCGGGATTCAACTGGAAGTATTGGAGATGTATTTCTTCTTCACACAATATCCCATCTTTACATTTTTATTAAACATTTATTAATGGATGGAACCTTAATTTAAAGAGTAAAGCACAGATTTTATTTAATAACTCGGGTTTATTAGTGCATGAACACCAGAATTTGCACTGTATTTGACTTTGATAAAACATGACTATTTATGAGTATATTTATCCATAGAGGCTTAATTAGTACGGTTGAGTTTCGGACAAATTGCTTAATAAAGAATTTTATTTTATTTTACTTAATTTTTTATTTTTTAACTCCACAATAAATTACACGAATATCACTGGGAAGTTTTCTTCCAGTCAGCAGCTTAGAAGGAAGTAACATGATCCTGGATTTGGCGTATTTGATTGGAATTACAAAAATGCGGAATGGAATTCTAATTCTATGCAGACTCTGCCCCGCCCTACCTCTTCACAAATCTGGTGATGCTGAGTGACCCTTAAGATTCTTTGGGCATCATTATGCAAGATCTCCGTAAATGAGATGCTATTAACATGAAAGCTATTTTTCTCCCATTAATTCTGATCAAAAATATTAACAGGATTTCCCCTGGTTTTTTATAAAGCACTCACTTCAAAGTTGTTCTTGCTGCTTAAGAGATGGAAACGCGAAGTCACTTGAAATTCAGCTAATTCAAGAACACATCTAGAGCAGAATTCAGGGTCTACTTCCAAATCACAGCCACCAGATTAAAAGCTTTACCCTCAAAAAAATTAAAATAAAAGCCTTCCGCTCACACCCCTCCCTCTACCTGGGTGCCTTCTCCAGGGTAGACCCAGCTCCCTGATGTTCTTCAGGGATTGGGTGAAGTCCTCAGACACTGCACCCCGGACCACTCCGCGTAGCTAAGGGATACCTCCTGCATCCCTGCTGCGCGTACATCACAGGTGACAAGTATATAGTTACCTGGGTACTTTCTTGGTGATTATTTCTCCCCCCATTAGATTTTGCATCTCTGTGAGGTCAAGAACGTTGTCTAATTTGCCCACCCCTCTACATACTCAGTGTGTGGTGCGGAGAAGGTTGTCTACGGGTTGTTGCATGAATAGATGGACAGAGACCCTGAAAACTCAGAACTCTAATTTCTTCAGCGACAAACTCAGTCTTCCGTGAGACCAAGGATTCCTAGTTTGGGGGGTAAGACACAGGTTCTTCCTGTCTTCCCGAAACTGGAAAGGAGGAATTGCAGCCAGATAATTCTACAAGCTACTTAAAATGATAGGATACAAGTTGGGAACATGGGGGACTCTTCTCAGAAGACTCGTTCGTCTCCCTGACGGCCCCTGCTGGAGTACTGACCATGCATTCAAACCTATGAGGTCAAAAGTAGGCTGTTTTGGGGGCGCCTGTGTGGCTCAGTTGGTTAAGCGTCCGACTTCAGCTCAGGTCATGATCTCGCGGTTCGTGGTTCGAGCCCCACATCGGGCTCTGTGCTGACAGCTGGGAGCCTGGAGCCTGTTTCAGATTCTGTGTCTCCCTCTCTCTCTGACCCTGCCCTGCTCATGCTGTCTCTCTCTTTCTCTCTCTCTCTCAGAAATAAATAAAACATTTAAAAAAATTTTTTTAAAAGTAGGCTGTTTTTAACTACTTGGCAAAGAAACCATATTTCTTTTCCCCCTCAGTGGCACTGCTACCCCAAAACTAATTCAACAGGGTAACTTACTAGACATGATGAAAGATACAGTAATATCCCATAACGTGTCATCTCTTCCTAGGAGGGCAAGTGGGTACTTACTTGAAGAGGATGTGATAAATTTTCATAAGAACATGGGGCAACTATGTAATTCCCACAAGAACTGCTCATTTAAGGGCCTGGAAAGCTGAGGGGCAATTAAATTTCTGAGAGCTACAGGGGCGCCTGGGTGGCTCAGTCGGTTAAGCGACCGACTTTGGCTCAGGTCATGATCTCACGGTTTGTGGGTTCGAGCCCCACATCGGGCTCTGTGCTGACAGCTCAGAGCCTGCAGCCTGTTTCAGATTCTGTGTCTCCCTCTCTCTCTGCCCCTCCCCTGCTCATTCTCTCTCTCTCTCTCTCCCTCTCTCTCTCTCAGAAATAAATACATAAATAAATAAGTAAATTTCCATGAGCTACAAATTCCTATATTTTCAGGAAATTTGCTTCTTTTTCTGCTCCCTTTGAATAAAATAGCTAGTGAGTTCTTTTGACATCTCTTCTATAGTATTATCAATGTAAAGATATAGCAGGTCACCTAATGAATTGGAAAAAGACAAGAACTTACTAAAATGGACTAAAAAACAAACAAACAACAACAACAACAACAAAAACCATCTACTCTGAGTTCCCGTAGTTCTTACAGATGTCATCCTGTCATCAGGCTAGAGGTCAACACAGTTGTTGTTTTTTTTAAGAGCCAGACGCTAAATATTTTTTAGGCTTTGCAAGCTATTCAGTGTCTGTCACAACCACTCAATTCTGCCCTGGTAATGTTGAAGCAGGGACAGACAATGCATGAACAAACAGATACAACTATGTGCTAATAAAGCTTTATTTCTAAAAGCAGGTGGCTGGCCCAGGGGCCATAGTTTGCCAATCTCTGATGTCGGCTACATTTTTGGATAAAGTCATGTTTTCTAGTAAGGAATAAGAACCCGCATCTGCAAACATTAAAAATAAAAATGTCATATGATCCAACAAGTCCTGTTGAGTATTTGCCCAAAGAAAATGAAAACACTGATTCAAAAAGATATATGCACCTCATGTTTATTGGAGCATTATTTACAAAGGTCAAGGTATGGAGTCAGCCCAAGTGTCCAACCATAGATGAATGGAAAAAGAAAATGTGGTCTGTATACACAATAGAATATTATTCAGCCATAAAAAAAAAAAAGAAGGAAATCTTGCCATTTGCAACAAAATGGATGGACCTACAGGGTATTACGCTAAGTAAGGTAAGTCAGACAGAGAAAGACAAACACCAAAGGATTTCACTTATCTGTAGAATCTACAAACAAACAAACAAAAACTAGAGTCTTAAGTACAGAGAATGGGTGGTTGCCAGAAAGGAGGTTGAAGGAGAGAGATGTGTGAAACAGGCAAAGGGGATGAAAGGGAAGAAACATCAGGTATAAAATAACTAATTCGTGGAGATGAAAAGGACAGCATAAGGAATATAGTCAACAAGATTGTAATAACGTTCTATGGTGACAGATGGTGACCACACAAAGCATGAATGAGATGCTGAGCATTGAATGATGCACAGAATGGTGAGCATTGAATGATACACAGAATCGTGCAATCACTGTCTCGTACCCGTGAAACTAATATAAGGTTGCATGTCAACTAGACTTCAAGAATCAATTTTAAAAGTAAGCACTCACATCTGGGAAGGCCTAGATTCCCCCCCAAATGCTCCTTTCCACCGCTCCCACCCGCTGATGGATGCCTGAAATTACACCTTAAAGGTTTCAACTCTTTTCCTTGTTAATATATGTTAATAGGTATGCACCTGTGAAGGGGAAAAGTGTTGTGTAGTCAAATATGTTTGAGATGCTGGATCAACAAATTTAAGCAGATTTATTTAGTGAAGAACTTTTTAGAGCTTTTAATATGCTAATGTGCCTTGAAAAACAGGGGAAAGCAGAGCATAAGCATTTCCTAAATGTATTTGACTACAAAACCCTCTTGTGCAGGCATTTGCAGGACTGTTTTCCACCAAACACATCTTGGGAAATGCTATTTTAAGATAAAGATGCCGTGGGGAAGGAGTAATAAATAACGACAGTTATCATTTATTGAGTCCTTACCATTTATGATTACACACACATTATTTCATTTAATCAGCCATGCTATGAATTACATCTCCCTTTATAATTAGGAATATTGACATGTAAACAGGTTAGAAATCTACTTTTGGTTATATAACTTGTAAGAGGCAGAGCCAGGTTTCGTGTGTGTGTGTGTGTGTGTGTGTGTGTGTGTGTTTCTGACTTTAAAACTCAATCCCTTGGAGCATCTGGGTGGCTCGGTTGTTTAAGCATCTGACTCTCGATTTTGGCTCAGGTCATGATCTTGTGGTTCATGAGTTCAAGCCCAGCATCAAGATCCATGCTGACAGTGCAGAGCCTGCTTGGGATTCTCTGCCCCCTCTCTCTCTATCCCTCCACTATTCACTCTCTCAAAATAAATAAACAAATAAACATTTCTAAAAACCCAATTAAAGGAAAAAAACCCTCAATCTCTTATAAAGTCAGTAACACTTCAGTTTGAAATAAGCACTTCCCAAAATCAGAGAATTTTAGACCAAGTGGGACCATTGGAGATAGAGTTTAATCCACTTACAGAGAAATGAATTTATTCCCTAAAAGAGAAAATCAAAGCCCAGGAAAAGGACAGGACTGGTCCCAGGACACTTAGTCCTCAACCTGCATGATTAAAAATCAAATATGAAATATTAAAATTTGGTTTTTATCTCAGTGTAATTTCCTTCCAAAGAAGCCTTTGCTGAGCCTTGCTCAGTGGAGAAGAGAGAAAGAGGTTTTATCAATCAGGACTATTTCACTTGCAGCCATCAGAAAACTGCTCGTACTGATTCAAGCAAAAGGAGAGTTTGTTGGCTCGTGTAACTAAAAAGTAGAGATGTAGCTGGCCTCAGGAAGGAGTTAGCCCAAGTGTCAGACAATTTTAGCCAGAATTGATTCTCTCCCTTTCCCTGTGCTGCCGGGGGGTCTTCTTCCTCTGGGATTGTGTGGTAGCAAGATGGCCTTTAGCACCAATAGTGCTAGATTCTCCCATGGTCAAATCCACTAGGACGATAAAATTTCTCTTCTCCAACAGCTGAGATGAAAGTTCTGGGGTTGACTCTCATGTGATCAAACTAGGTCATGTGACCACTACTGACTAAAACTGTAGCCAGAGGAATAATAGACGCTTAGGGCTCAAACATGAGAAAACCTTCTGCAATGCCAAATGCATCAAATGCACACATCAGTTGCATAGAAAAGAAAAAAAAGAAAAAAATTTAACTTCTATGAAAATAATTAATACTTGGTATATTAATACTTACCTGGAAGGATTGTGTTATGGATTTAAAAAGAAACAAAGTATAATTCAGTTAAATGTCTGACTGTTAATTTTCACTCAGGTTGTGATCTCACTGTTCATGGACTTGAGCCCCATGAAGGGCTCTGTGCTGACGGCACGGAGCCTGCTTGGGATTCTCTCTTTTTCTCTCCCTGCCCCTCCCCCACTTGTGCTTTCTCTCTCTCTCTCTTTCTCAAAATAAATAAATAAACTTAAAAGAAGAAGAGGAGGAGGAGGAGAAGAAGAAGAGGAAGAAGAGGAAGAAGAAGAAGAAGGAGGAGGAGGAGGAGGAGGAGAAAAGGGGGCACCTGCTGGCTCACTTGGTTAAGCATCCAACTTCGGCTCAGGTCATGATCTCACAGTTCATGAGTTCAAGCCCCACGGCGGGCTCTATGCTGACAGCTCAGAACCTGGAGCCCACTGCAAATTCTGTGTGTGTGTGTGTGTGTGTGTGTGTGTGTGTGTGTGTCTGCCCCTTGCCCCCCTCTCTCAAAAATAAACATTAAAAATTTTTTTTAAAAAGAAAAGTATGTAACCTGTCTACTCTGATGTCTGAGAGATGGTAGATGCAATCCATATCAGTTATTTTCTCTATATCTTTGCTACCATTAGAGATTGAATACTCATAGAATTCTCTTGCTATCCAATTCTGCTGCCATCAAAATGGCACGTTGTTCACGGGGCCTCTAAGAATGAAGGGACCCAATACAGCCAATAGATGTCGTACCCAACAAGAAAATCATGACAAGGGGTTTGAATTGGCAACAAGATTATTCTCAGAACTGTTTCATCAAAATAAGAAAGTCTTCCCCCTCCTCCCCACCATATATAATAGTTTTTACATGATGAGGATGTCTCCTGGAAATGGCAAGGCTATACCAACTTGTAAGAGCCCCCAGACCAGACACGGAAGTGAAAGTTCAAGCAAGCTTCTGCAAAACACCAACAGAATTACTCAGGAAGCAGAAGGAGAAAGGAGAGATCCTAGAGGTACATGACCCCAAATTCGCCTGTAGCAATTTCACCTTTTTCAGCTAGAAGTTTCCAGAGAACTCAACTAAATCAGTAAGTGGCCAAATTAAACCATAACATCATCTGGTGACTGTTATGCCTTAGTGATGCCTCTAAATATGACTTAGAGGCTACACTATTTTCACTATCATCATCATCGCTGCTTAGCATTAGTGGGACAGGAACTTCAGCTCCTGGAAGAAGTAACACACTTCTCCTACTTAGTGAAAACAGCTCACCAAAAACTGTAAGGAAATCTTGAAAGCGCCTGAGAAAAACCTGTTACAAAGGAACAAAGGTGAGACCAACTACTAACTCCCCACCAGAAAACAGGGGACACAGGCATGCTGATGCCCAGGGGCACATGGACCCCAGTGTTCACAGCAGCACTCTCAACAGTAGCCAAAACATGGAAAGAGCCTAAGTGTCCATCAACAGACGAATGGATCAAGAAGATGTGGTTTATCTATACGATGGAACACTACATGGCAATGAGAAAGAATGGAATCTGGCCATGTGTAGCAACGTGGATGGAACTCGAGGGTGTTATGCTGAGCAAAATAAGTCAGGCAGAGAAGGACAGATACCATATGTTTGCATGTATAGGAGGATTAGGAGGAACTTAACAGAGGACCATGGGGGAGAAGAAGGGGAAAAACAGTGGGGGAGAGGGAGGGAGGCAAACCATGAGAGACTCTTCAATGCCGAGAACAAACTAAGGGCAGATGGGGTGGGGGGAGGGGAAGAGGGGGTGATGGGCATGGAGGAGGGCACTTGTGGGGATGAGCACTAGGTGTTATATGGAAACCAACTTGACAATAAACTATTAAAAAAAAAAAAAAGAAAGAAACATGGAAGCCAGAAGATAGTGGAACGACATGTCCAAAATATGGGGGAAACTCAGTTAACCAAGACTTCTACATGCAGCAAACCTACCTCCCCACTCCTTAGGTATAGACTGTGCATAATGACTTATTTTCAAAGTATACAGTATGGAATTGGAGGGCTGAGTATCTTTATACTGAAAAAACTGGACAAATACCACCTCATCCAGGTGATCAAGATGAACATCAACAGCTGTCAACCATGCAGATATCATACACCCTTGATATGTTATGAAAACGATACTTTGACACTGTCATCTTTCTCTGAATAACCCATAATTCCAGTCTTATCATGAGAAAAACACAGGGCAAATTCCAATAAAGGGGCATCTTATAAAATATCTGACCAGTACTCCTCAAAAATTTTAAGGTCATTAAAAATAAGGAAAGTCTGAGAAACTACCACAGCCAAGAAGAGCCTGACAAACAGGAAAACTATGTAATGTGGCATGTGGATGGGATCCTGGAACAGAAAAGGAACAGCAAATAAAACAAAGGGAATCTAAATAAACTACAGATTTCAGTTAATGTGTTAATGGGGCGCCTGGGTGGCTCAGTCAGTTAAGCGTCCGACTTTGGCTCAGGTCATGATCTCATGGTCCATGGGTTCGAGCCCCGCGTCAACCTCTGTGTTGACAGCTCAGAGCCTGGAGCCTGTTTCACATTCTGTGTCTCTCTCTCTGCCCCTTCCCTGCTCATGCCCTCTCTCTGTCTCTCAAAAATAAATAAACGTTAAAATTTTTTTTTAAAAAACCAATAATATGTTGATATTTGTTCACTAACGGTAACAATTACACCATACTAATGTATGATGGTAATACATTGGATGGGGTAACTGGGTATAGGGTATGTGAAAACTCTCTGTCTGATCTTAATTTTTCTGTAAATATAAAACTATTTTTTAAAAGCCTATTTTTTTTCTTTTCTTTTTTTTTTTTACAAGTAGTTTATTGTCAAATTAGTTTCCACATAACACCCAGTGCTCATCCCCACAAGTGCCCTCCTCCATGCCCATCCCCCTCTCCCCCCCACATCCATCAGTCCTCAGTTTTTGTCAGCATTCAAGAGTCTCTCATGGTTTGCCTCTCTCCCTTTCCCCCACCATTTCCGCCCTTCTTCTCCCGATTGGTCCTCTATTAAGTTCCTCCTAGTCCTCCTATACGTGCAAACATATGATATTTGTCCTTCTCTGCCTGACTTATTTTGCTCAGCATAACACCCTCAAGGTCCATCCACGTTGCTACACATGGCCAGATTTCATTGTTTCTCATTGCCATGTAGTATTCCATGGTATAGATAAACCACATCTTCTTGATCCATTCATCTGTTGATGGACACTTAGAAAGCCTATTTTTTTAAGTCTCAAGTAATTTAAGAAACTAAATCCACGCAAAATATGTACTCTAATCATAACAGAATTAAATCCGAAATCAATAATGAAAACACAATATATCAAAATTTGTGGGATGCTGCTATAGGAGGGCTCAGAGGGAAATTTCTAGTCCTCCTCGCTGACATCAGAAAAGAAGTAAGATCTAAAAACAGTGACCTAAGTTTTGCCTAAGGAACTAGAAAAAGTCGAGCAAATTAAACTCCAAACAAGTACAAGAAAGAAAAAAATTAAGTATTAGAGAAAAATACTTGCCAAACATACATCTTGCAAAGGACTGGGGTCCAGAATATACATGCAATATCTCAGTAATGAGAAAACAAACAGAAAAAAAAAAAAAAAAAGAAAAAAAAGAAAACAAACAGGTAGGAAAAGAAATTGGTGAATATTTCACCCATTCATGAAATATGAAAGACCCTTCATGAAAACAATACATAGAAATAATCAAGGAATATATAAAAATGTATGTATCATCACTGGTCATTACCAAAATGCAAATTAAAATCACAGAGATAGACACTCCTATAAATCCACCAAAATAGCTAAAATACAAATGTTTGACAATCCCAAGAGTTGGTAAGAATGTAGAGCACCCAGAACCCTCCAATATCACTGGTACAAAGGTAAAATGATACAATCGCTTTAGAAAATGGATCTATAGTTTCTCAACAAGTTAAGAATACATACACATCATATAATCCAGCAAATTCTCTCTGAGGAAAAGTGAAAACATATGGCGATATGATTTATAATAGCCAAAAAATGAGAACAACCCAAATGTACATCAACTGGTGAATGGAAAAACAAAATGCGGTATGATCCATACAGTGGAATGAATACAATAAAAAAGAATGAACTATTTATTGATACATGCACCTGCTCTGAAAAACAAAAACTCTTGGCACAAAAGATTCAAGTTAAAATATACTTTAACAGAAAGGCAATAAATAGTATTGAAAAGAAGCACTGGGGGCGCCCGGGTGGCTTAGTCGGTTAAGCGTCCGACTTTCGCTCAGGTCATGATCTCGCGGTTCGTGGGTTCGAGCCCCGCGTCGGGCTCTGTGCTGACTGCCAGCTCAGAGCCTGGAGCCTGTTTCAGAGTCTGTCACTCCCTCTCTCTCTGACCCTCCCCTGCTCATGCTGTCTCTCTCTCTCCTAGAAATAAATAAAACATTTAAAAAAAAGAAAAGAAAAGAAAAGAAGCACTGACTGCAATCATGTCTGCTTTCAAGAGATGTGATGTAATTCACCCCTAGGAAGTTCCCTCCCCTCTTTTTTTAACCTAGGAAACTTCGTTCATAGGACACTTTGAGCACAAACCCGGGACCTTTCAGGTCATTGTGTGAAAGTCTGGAGTAAACCATAGAAAGCGCTAAATGTTTCAATATAAAAAAGAAGACGAGGGGGGCGCCTGGGTGGCTTAGTCGGTTAAGCGTCCGACTTTCGCTCGGGTCATGATCTCGCGGTTCGTGGGTTCGAGCCCCGCGTCGGGCTCTGTGCTGACTGCCAGCTCAGAGCCTGGAGCCTGTTTCAGTCTGTG